>NW_028173883.1:22500-30108 GCF_963971535.1 Notolepis coatsorum | reverse complement strand
TGTTTGGGTTTTGTGGTTAGATTAACATAATGGTTAGGGTAAAGAAAGGGTTAGGGTTAGGTTAAGATTAAGATTAGAGTTAGGGTACGAGTTAGTATTAGGAGTGGGGTTATGGTTCGTCCTGTGAACACACCATTCCGTAGTAAATGCTACAAAAAGTGGCACTCGTGAGAAAAGCCCATCCTTCTCTCCAGAAATCTCCTCTGGTCTGTTAAGAATGACGATGTACTAAAAATGTCTGTTTTGGATGATTAGATATCTAGGTACTTTAAGCCTGACGGACCCGTCTGCCAGCGGATTAGCCGAGTGTCACAGAATCTAGCATGATCAATGTTAACCTACCTTGAAGATAATGCTATCATATAATAATAATAATAATAATAATAATAATAATAATAATAATAATAATAATAATAATAATAATAATAATAATAATAATAATAATAATAATAATAATAATAATAATAATAATATAATAATATAATAATAATAATAATAATAATAATAATAATAATAATAATAATAAAATAATAATAATAATAATAATAATAATAATAATAATAATAATAATAATAATAATAATAATAATAATAATAATATAATAATAATAATAATAATAATAATAATAATAATAATAATAATAATAATAATAATAATAATAATAATATAATAATAATAATAATAATAATAATAATAATAATAATAATAATAATAATAATAATAATAATAATAATAATAATAATAATAATAATAGTACTAATAATAACTTTATTTAAATAGCACCTTTCATACATGGATTGCAGCTGAAAGTGCTTCACAGCAAATAGCATAAAATAAACATAGGCATAAAATTTGCATTCAGTTGACAGAATAAAAGCAATACATAAAGTGCAGACATAAGAATAGGTATAAAAGACCATAAAAGTAGTGCGATGTAGAAAATGCAGAAAATGTATAATAAAATACACCAAGATCTAAATAGATGGTTGAGCCTTCCTAACTCATTACAGACCTGAGCATCCATAATCAAAATGAACATACTACCTAGGATACACTTTGTTAGAATCAAAAGAACTACCACTAAACGTAGGAAAGAGGATGGGGGCTTGGCAATCCCTGATTTTAAGTTGTACTTCTGGTCCTTCTCGCTGAGACCCCTGATAAGCTGGTTTGACCCTGAAATTGCTGTGTCTTGGCGCTCCTTATAAGCAGCAGCGATCTCACCACAAAGACTACAGGATGTAGTATACTCCAATATCCCTATATCAAAATGCCAATTACAATATGGACCGATCATTTCCCACGTAATTCAAACATGGCGGAACGTTCAGAGGTCTTGTGCTGTCAAAGGCACCTTGACTCTCCAATTTTTCATAACCAGCAACTACTTGTTGGGCACAAACCTGTTAATATTCCTCAATGGAGAGGAGGGGAATTCATACTCTGGAGGATATATATGATAAAAACGGCCTTCAAGCGTTTCAGGACCTAAGAGAGTTTTATGATTGATTGATTGATTGATTGAAAGTTTTATTAACAGATTGCAGAATGGGTACAATACAGTACGGCTCAATACACACAATTGTTAAGGGGATGCAGACCAGAGAAAGACTTTCGTCTTGTTCACATCAGGGTCCCCCATTTTCAATTCATAATGACATTTATGACATACACAACATACAGATATATATCATGACATTTATGACATACATGACATACAGATATACAGTGCTGTTACATTTTTGACATACAAGATATACAAATATACAGTACTGTTTAACAGAGATCCTAACAGAAATTCGAGGGGGAGGAAACTGTACATTATGAGGGGGTTGGGTGGGTGGGTAGTGTGGTGGCCTGGGGCGGGGGGGGGGGGGGGGGGGGGGTTGGACATTTACGGGGGCCAGTTTTGAATTGCAGTAGGTGCTCTTTGAGGGCGGTTTTGAAGGTGGGTAGGGATTCACATTATTTTACGGCTGTGGGTAGGGTGTTCCACATTGTTGTGGCATAATTGCAAAACGTGTTTAGTCGCTTGTTTGTGCCGAATCTGGGTTGAACATGATTTGTGGAACTCCCTCTGGTGTTGTGGTCGCGGAATTCACTGACCTTTGGGAAGTATTTCGACATATACATGGGTATCTTAGTGGTGTAGTGCAGGGGTTCCCAAACTTTTCAGGCCGGGGCCCAGGAAATGAGGCGTCAGAGAGCCGCGGCCCAATGCACATCGTCTAGCTTTTTTTTTTTTTTTTTTTGCCAGGTGACCGAGTTTTTAAGCCAAATATCACTTCAATCCTATTAAGTTAGTTCAAGTTAGTTATTCATTTATATGTGCTATTTATGAGAGGGCTAACTTGTTGCAAAATAATAATGATAATAATAATAGCCTCATTAAAATACTATTGTTGCTTCGGTTGTTTTCAGCGTTTTATGTGCATAATCTGTTATTTAGTTTGAAATGTTCGTTGAAATAAGTAGATTTTTCGTTTTTGTTTATTTATTAAGTTAATATAAAACCATATAGTCACATTTTAGAATACAATAGAATACAATTTTAGAATACAACTAGAAACACTGTCCTGTCCTGCTTCTAAGTTCAGTGGCCTGACAAAAAAAATTAAAATAAAAAAATTAAAAATTAAAAATAAAAAAATATTTATTTTAATTTTATTTTTATTTTTTTTAAATCATCTCGCGGCCCACCCGTGGCTGCTCGCGGCCCACCTTTGGGTCGCGACCCCGACTTTGGGAACCACTGGTGTAGTGTATCTTGTAGACAAGGCCCATTGCAAGCTGCTGTCGTCTACTCTAAGCCATCCTAGGATGTCAAATTGGGCAGGGGTGAGGTGGGTTTTAGGAGTAAGGTCAAGCAGTAGTCTGAACAGTTTGTTTTGTGGTGTTTGTAGTCTTGTTTTTAGTGCCTAGTATAGTCGTAGTACCCTTGAATGAGTGCTCCTGTTAGAGTCTTCAGGGTATTCTTGTTTACCAGAGAGGAGATCCGGTACGAGAATCTTGTTCGTTGGTTGACTTTTTTTATTACATTGGATGCCATTTTGTCACATGAAAGATTTGCCGCTAGGATGGAGCCCAGGTATGTAATTTCATCTTTCCTTGTGACAATATTGTCACCCACTGTAACTGAGAAGCCGTTGGCCTTGCTGAGTTTGTTATTTGATCCAAAGAGAATGGACTCTGTTTTACCCAGGTGTAATTATAGTTTGTTATCAGCGAGCCAGGTGCAGATTCTGCAGAGTTAAGATCTGATCTACCCGGGGAATCATTCTTTTTCTACTTGCAACTAAGGTCGGCGCTCAAGGCTCACTGGTGACCGACTCCCGGTGCACTTTGTGCTCTCTGAGGGCCACTGGCACATATATGCACATGTTTTGGGATTGCCCACCAGTAGCTCGTTTTTGGAAATCCATAACGACTAAACTTTCAAACATTATGTAACCTAACTATCCCACTTACGGCAGAAACACTACTTCTGAACGATATTTCATTACTACCAGCATCCATACAACAGAAAATAATCATTCTGGCGGCCGTTACTGCAGCCAAGAAGCTGATAGCCATGAGGTGGAAAGAACCTGAGAAACTCACAATGATTAATTTGTCTTTGACACTACTGGATGTTATTTATATGGAAATCTCTACTGCTCGTATAATTGGAGTGGGACAGGCCAGCATTGAGTTATCGTTATTGAAGTATCTTGTGTTGTATTGTATTATTGTATTGTGTTTTGTTTGTTTTGAAAAAAATGGAAAATAAAAAATTTGACAAAAAGTTTATAAATAAGTACAGTGTTGCTCGAAAGCATGTGAGCAACACTGTACTTGTAAAATAAGTACAATAAGTACAGTGTTGCTCAAGAGCATGTGAACCCCCCCAGAACAGCCAGTCCCTCAAACACCCCACACATCAATCCCCACCACATCCCCATCCAAGACACACCCCCTGATAAAGCATGTCATGACCGAAGGAAAACACAAACAGCCTGCGCACCACTCACACCGCCATGCACGACGACGGGAGTGCCACGCCCGAGGGCCGCTCCATCTCACCCGGTCTCAGCGACCTCGCCACCATGAGGAAACCAGCGAACTCCACGCTCCCACCCCCAAACTCCAAGGAGGAATGACACGTCACGCGCCCCAGGACCTGCAGCCACGCCAAAGGAGCCACGCAGCAAGGCAACGACTCAAGCAGACAGACACAACAGCGGTCAAATGAGAAGACATGCAGCACCCTGGACGGTCCGAGACGACACCAGGACCCCCGGGCAGTGATGGGCAAAGTAGCTTCAAAGTAGCTAGCTACTTTGCCCATCACTGCCCCCGGGACACCCCGAAACACAGCAGAAGCCGTAGCAAACCCCCCACGCAAGGAATCCCCAAAAGACCAGCGAACCGAGGGAGCCCAACGATGAAAACCAGCCAAAATCCATCAAAGCACATGCAAGAGACCAGCACCCAACTCCAGGAAAGGTCCGGGAAAGGGGCCCAGCAAGAACCATAGGCTCCAACCAAACCCCCCCCCCAGACCTCCCCCAGAGCCGAACACCAGCCCTGACGGACCCCGGCCAGTCCCCACCACTGAACTCCCCCAACCCACTGACACCCCAGGGACCCCCTGCATGAAGAACCCATCACAACCCACACAGCAACCCAAAGCGTCCCAAAGGTCCCAGTGCCATCCCAGACCACCCACAATGCCACACGCCCCCCCATCCAACCGAACATCCAGCATCACTTGTGCGTTAGCCATCTATATGCGGTTCCGATGTAGAAGTGTTCTGTGCCAGTGATTTTGGGTGCCCTGAATTGCAGAAGCTTAAAAAGGAGCATTTGCCAGCGGTAGCTCATTATTTAGGGGTATAGAGCTCCAGAGTCTATGAGAGATAGTGGAACTTCTCCTTGCAATATTACACCTGCCTGATCCCACTAAAGCAAGAGAGAGACAAGAAGGGAATAGAAAAAGAGCTGAAGGCAAAAGAGAGGGAGAGAGAACAATAGCTGAGGATAAGAGAGTAAGAGCTTGAGGTGGAGGTGGCATTAAATGCTCTTACAACTTGTGCCTCACATTGACCCACCGACTGCGGAGGCAGCCATGCAAGGTGCCAACATGCTTATGGGGAGCAGCTAGGGTGTGTCTCGCTCAAGGACACTTCGAACCAGGAACCTTCGGATTAACAGAAGACCATTCTATGTCTTGAGCCATGTCGCCCCCCTGTCTGCATTAGTGCAGGAAAGGCTTAGACAGAGTAATAGAGCTCCACAGCGTAAGCACAAGACTAGTTTTGAGCTTTCAAGTTGTCTTAGGCTCATGCCAAAGTTGAATCATGATGATGTGACCTCGTTCTTTGACATTGTTTAACCAGAGTTAGCTGGTTCCCGGCTGGGTACAGTATGTACCGCTACGCTTTGCTTGCTTCATATCACAGCCAGACAAATGAACATAGACGGAAACTAACTCTTCGATCATGGAATTTTATTTTACTTACTCAGACCCCGGAGCACTTATTTGTTAAACATTTACCCTGACGTTTTTGAAATGGTCCAACTTCTATGATGAATCAAATGCGACTTGGAGTGAAAAGAACACGTTTTTACGTCCTAATCAAGATGTCAGACCCCAGTAAAAAGACAGACTCTTCTTCATTGAAAGTTTGAGAAGTGTAACTCCTGCAACTCTCACACACACATACACACACACACACACACACACACACACACGCGCGCGCGCACATGCACGCACGCACGCACGGACGCACACACACACACACACACACACACACACACACACACACACACACAGGATACTATCATGCAGGGTAGTGGTGGGGAGAGTGTGGGAGAGGATGATGAGAAACAGAGAAAGAGAGAGACAGAAAGAGAGAAAGAGAGAGAGATAACAGATCACTACATGACAAGATGGCCAGAGGTGAATGTACAAATAAATAAAACATTTAAAGAAAAACTAGATAATAAAATGATATAAAATAGTGATGATGGAAGAACAAAGAGAAGCAGGGATGACGTGACAAACATGGCAGATAGAGGAGAGAGAGAGAGAGAGAGAGAGAGAGAGAGAGAGAGAGAGAGAGAGAGAGAGAGAGAGAGAGAGAGATGGAGCGAAAGAAGGAAAGAAAGAAAGGTATTACCCCAGCCTGTGTTTACTTTAGTATCGAGCAGTAATGGGGAGTGTGAGAGAAGTGTGTCTTTGTGTCTGTGTGTCTTTGTGTCTGTATGTATGTATGTCTCTGTGTCTTTGTCTTTGTGTCTGTGTATATGTGTGTATTTGTATCTGTGTGTATTTGTGTCTGTGTGTCTTTGTGTCTGTGTATCTGTGTCTTTGCCTTTTTTGTCTGTGTGTCGTTGTGTCTGTATGTCTTTGTCTTTCTGTCTGTGTGTCTGTGTGTCGTTGTGTCTGTATGTCTGTGTGTCTTTGTCTTTCTGTCTGTGTGTCTGTGTGTCGTTGTGTCTGTATGTCTGTGTGTATTTGTGTCTTTGTCTGTGTGTCTGTCTGTGTGTCTTTGTGTCTGTGTGTCTTTGTGTCTGTGTGTCTTTGTGTTTGTGTGTCTGTATGTATGTCTGTGTGTCTTTGTGTTTGTGTGTCTGTCTGTGTGTGTCTGTCTGTGTGTCTGTGTGTATGTGTGTATGTGTGTCTGTGTGTCTTTCTGTGTGTTTTTCTGTGTGTCTGTGTCATGAACTGGCCCAAGGTTCAGAAGAAATAAAAGAAAAAAGTCAGAAGAAGATGGTTTATTACATCAAACTATTTACAAAAATAGATCACATTCACAACCAGTAGAAAGTAACAGTAGGAGAAGGAAGGGGGGCACAACCAGTAGGAGAAGGAAGGGGGGCACAGCCAGTAGGAGCAGGAGGGGGGCACAGCCAGTAGGAGCTGGAGGGGGGGCACAACCAGTAGGAGAAGGAAGGGGGCACAGCCAGTAGGAGCAGGAGGGGGGGCACAACCAGTAGGAGCAGGAGGGGGGGCACAACCAGTAGGAGCAGGAGGGGGGGCACAACCAGTAGGAGAAGGAAGGGGGGCACAACCAGTAGAAGAAGGAAGGGGGGCACAACCAGTAGGAGAAGGAAGGGGGGCACAGCCAGTAGGAGAAGGAAGGGGGGCACAACCAGTAGGAGAAGGAAGGGGGGCACAGCCAGTAGGAGAAGGAAGGGGGGCACAACCAGTAGGAGAAGGAAGGGGGGCACAACCAGTAGGAGAAGGAAGGGGGGCACAACCAGTAGGAGAAGGAAGGGGGGCACAACCAGTAGAAGAAGGAAGGGGGGCACAACCAGTAGGAGAAGGAAGGGGGGCACAGCCAGTAGGAGAAGGAAGGGGGGCACAACCAGTAGGAGAAGGAAGGGGGGCACAACCAGTAGGAGAAGGAAGGGGGGCACAACCAGTAGGAGCAGGAGGGGGGGCACAACCAGTAGGAGCAGGAGAGGGGAGCACAATTCATGGTGGTCAGGTATTCTCTCTCTTACAGTAGTATCTGTTGTTCTCTCTTTATCTGTTTCTCTCTCTTTAGCCATGTCTCTTTATCTGTCTGTCTGTCTGTCTGTCTGTCTGTCTGTCTGTCTGTCTGTCTGTATGTCTGTCTG
>NW_028173883.1:2500-17500 GCF_963971535.1 Notolepis coatsorum | reverse complement strand
CACACGGCACACTACTTGTATTTCACTCAATGACGTACATTTATATTTACATTTAGTCATTTAGCTGACGCTTTTATCCAAAGCGACTTACTGTACAAGTTCTGTACGACAAGTCATCAGGAAGGGCACAACTCTATCAGCTGAGTAACAATGTTCATCAAAGTGTTGAGTGCTACAGCATGCATATCTTGTGTCTTATCTATTTAAATTTTTCTATGCCTATTTTATTCTATTTTATTATTGTATTTTGCACAATCAATGCGGGCATGACCACCCGCATTTCACTGTATGCCCTGGTATGTATGTGACAAATAAACCTCTTGATTCTTGATATATTCTCTGTTAGGATCTATGGGTAACATTACTGTATATTTGCATATCGTATATGTCACAAATGTAACAGTACTATATACCTGTATGTCATGTATGTCCCTATGCCATAAATGTCATGTATGTTGTGTATGTCATAAATGTCACTATGAATTGAAAATGGGGGACCCTGATGTAAACAAGACAAACGTCTTTCTCTGGTCTGCATCCCCTTAACAATTGTGTGTATTGAGCCGTACTGTATTGTACCCATTCTGCAATCTGTTAAATAAAGTTTTCATTCATTCATTCACAGTGTAGGTTAGTTTATTAGGACAAGTGCATGACAGTAAGGTTAGTTAGGGTTAGATTTTATTTTATTTTGTATTTTATTTTATTTTTCAGATAATGGTTGAAGAAGTGCGTCTTTAGTCGACGGCGAAAGATTGGACGGGTTTCGGCTGTCCTAACTGGGGTGGGTAGTTCATTCCACCATTGTGGGGCAAGGAGAAAAGGCAGGTTCTCCTTGATGAGACGGCCAGAAGATGCAGAGCGTAAGGGTCTTGACTCAGGGTGTGTAGTTAGAGACCATTGACCGGAGGTAGGCGGGAGCGGTTCCCTTTGCCGCACAGTATGCCAGGTCGAGGGCCTTGAAGCGGATTCGTGCAGCAATGGGGAGCCAGTTCTGAATATTGGATGTGCTTCAAAACACATTGATAGCTGTGAATAATGTGACATTAGCAAATGATGGAAACAGTATATATTCATTAAAAGAAGTATACAAAATAAATGTAAATGTATTTATCAATGAACAAGTCAGAGTCCTCGTCTGCACCTTCCGAGTCCGAATGCAGTCAATGCTCGAGTCCAAGTCCAAGTCCGAGTCATCAGTGCTCAAGTCCAAGTCGAGTCATGAGTCCTGGACTTGAGTACTACAACACTGGGCACCATCTAGGGGTGACAGTGGCTCAGGAGGTAGAGTGAGTAATCTGAAGGTTCCCGGATTGATTCCGGCAGCATGTCAAAGTGTCCTTGAGCAAGACACTTAGCGCCTAACTGCTCCCGATGACGACCTTGCATGGTTGCCTCCGCCGTCAGTGTGCAAATGTGTGAGTGAATGGGTGAATGTGAGGCATGTTGGTGCTTTGGATAAAGGTGCTACATTAACTCAGTCCATTTGACCATTTACCATCTTGAAGAAGTATGGTGGATTGGCAGAGTTGTCAAAACGTTTATATTGAACTAACCGGACATAAACAATGCAACTAACTAAGTTAGTTACAGTAGCTAGGTTAACTAACAGGATGACAGAAAAAGATAAAAGTGTAAGCCCTGTGTTGTAATTATTTAAGTGATCTGTTCATGTAGCCTTCTGTGATTTCTATTAACATACTGTAAATGTAAACTATGGATGAGTCAGTCGCAGTAAATTAGCACATGGTAACGGGTTTGAAATAGCGACCAGATGTGACCAGATGTGGTTTGACTTCAGTTTACAGTACAGTTTTCTCCTAATGAGCAGCAAATGGGCCATGGCATTATATGCTGTTTCTAATTACCGCATAATTTAGGTGTATGGTGTCTAACCGGTTAACCTGCAATGAGTCTCCTGGCCATTTTAGTTTTCGTTTTTGAGGACTGCATACTCTTTTTGCAAACCAAAACAACATACTTTATACTTATAGCACATGCATGAGCCTGGACTCTTTTGAAAGATGACATTCTGAAGTTTCTGATTCCAGGAGAAGAATTCACTTTTAGTGCTAACGTAATAGAGTAACATAGGTCTGAACTTGAGTTGTAGAAAGACTTGTTACTCAAGTTTTTCTGTAGTAGTTAGTAGTCCAGAGGTAGTATTTCCCCAGAAGGGGGTATGGCTTACAAATCCATACGGACCCATAGCCTGAAGCCTTATGTAGTTCATATCCAAATTTCATAAAGATCCATTCAGAAATGAGTGATTAGGAGTGATTTTGTAAAAAGGGTACAAAGAAAAACTCAGTTTTCTCATAGACTTAAATTCATTCGGCTGTTTTTCTCTTCCTGTTTTCGTGTTTTTTCGTGTTTTTTGTTTTTTGATTTAGATCCCCATGTGGGGTATCATTGGAAAGCCACACTCATTGGCTACAACCCTCCACAAGAATTTTCGGATCGGATCTAGATTGACGGAACTACTGCAGCCTGAGTCGGGAGTGGTATTTTGCGCAATACCGTGTACTTTGCACAAGCCTCAAATACCGGCATGTAACTCGAGAACCGCTCAATGGATTTTGTCACCTGAAAGGGCTATCCACAGGCAACAAATGGGGCTTTAATTCGATATATATATATATTGTATTACAAAATATGCACACCCGAGCCACTAGGGGTCGCCAAAGTGCCGGTTGCAAAAAGTCCGAAAAACGTCCCATATGTGGGACGTTGCATGCTAAGACGCTAATTAGGGTATAACGTTTTAGCGTTTTGTAATGTTTTTGTTTACTGTCTAATAAAGAACATATTATTTCTAATTTGATACAAGGTATGGCTTATTACATCTTATTAGTGTACTGAAATGGGTCTAATACAGCATTATATACAGTTTCTAATTACATCATAATTTAAGTGTATGGTGTCTAAATAGGGTATAACTGTGTTTTTTTATTGTCTACTGAAGAACCTAACTTGTCTCTGCCGTCTATTAACTACAGTAGGTTAGTGTGACATGACTTTCGCACTGCAAGCGAGTCTATTAACTACAGTAGGTTAGTGTGACATGACTTTCGCACTGCAAGCGGGTCTATTAACTACAGTAGGTTAGTGTGACTTGACTTCCACACGGCAAGCGAGTCACTCTCAATGTTGTTATTCACTTCTCTGTCATTTTCCCCTTTACATTGACACGATAAATGCTACCTGCGCTACACTGTATCAAAACTTGCTACATTGTATCAAGATGGAAGTAGTGCGTCACCATTCGTTGCTTTGATGTGAACGGCTCAGATTTAGAACGTTTACAGTCATACATCCTGGAATACGTTTGCAAGCTGAACTGGCACCAGGTCACACCTCTGACTCCGGAAGGCCGGCATGCTGTCTTTCAAATCACACAGCTTTGTTTGGTTCAGTGTAAAAAAGCAAAGCTGGCATAATGAGGGGTCTTCTTTACAGCAACATTGAGGGATCTGCTTAAAAGGGGCTCATGTCTCTCCCACCCCCCCTCTCTCCCTCTGCCTGTCTCTCTCTCACTCCTTCTGTCTCTCTCTCTCTGGTCTCTCTATCTCTCTCTATCTATCTATCTATCTATCTATCTATCTATCTATCTATCTATCTATCTATCTATCTATCTATCTATCTATCTATCTATCTATCTATCTATCTATCTATCTATCTATCTATCTATCTATCTATCTATCTATCTATCTATCTATCTATCTATCTATCTATCTATCTATCTATCTATCTATCTATCTATCTATCTATCTCTCTCTCTCTCTCTCTCTCTCTCTCTCTCTCTCTCTCTCTCTCTCTCTCTCTCTCTCTCTCTCTCTCTCTCTCTACCTCTGTCCAGGAATAGCAGGGTAAATTGAGGGAATAAACCATGTACTACTCAGTCATTTCAATGTTTCAATTATTTTAATTGAGAGATAGAAAGAGAGAGACAGACATATAGAGGCAGAAGAGACAGGGAGAAACATAGAGAGAGAGTAGAGTGAAACAAAGAGTAGAGTGAAACAAAGAGACTATGGTAGAGAGATAGAGGGGGAAAGAGAGACAGAAAGAGAGACAGAGGTTGAGAGAGCGGTTAAGAGAGAGAGGGAGGGAAAGAGGTTAAGAGAGAAAGTGAGAGAGAGGTTAAGCGAGAGGTTAAGAGAGAGAGATAGAGAGCGAGGGAGGTTAAGCGAGAGGTTAATTAAGAGAGGGAGAGAGAGAGAGAGAGAGAGAGAGAGAGAGGTTAAGCGAGAGGTTAAGAGAGAGGGAGGGAGAGAGAGAGAGAGAGAGAGAGAGAGAGAGAGAGAGAGAGAGAGAGAGAGAGAGAGAGAGAGAGAGAGAGAGAGAGAGAGAGAGAGAGAGAGAGAGAGAGAGAGAGAGAGAGAAGTGGCAGCAGTATAAAGCACAGGGCAGTGCTAGCTGTGACCACCATGCAGGGTATTCTGGGCGCTGGGCGGGTCGAGTCATTTCTGTGGTCGGTTCCTAAGGTCCACTTACCTCAGAACGTTAGCTGGGAACCCTGACCGGAGAAGAAAACTAAACCTGACCAGAGAAGGGGAAACAAACGCACACCAAATTGTGTGTTCTCTTAGCTTTCTCTGCATTTTGGGTCCCTTTGTTTCTTTATGGCTTAAATGGGACCTTTTCTACACCCACTTTATAAGATAGCTACTCACTCACTCACACATTCACTCACTCAGAGCAACATCTGAAAAACAGCTAGACAGACAGACAGACAGACAGACTGACTGACAGACAGACAGACAGATCAGCAGACAGATAGATAGGCAGATAGGCAGGCAGACAGACAGACAGACAGACAGACAGACAGACAGACAGACAGACAGACAGACAGACAGACAGACAGACAGACAGACAGACAGACAGACAGACAGACAGACAGACAGACAGACAGACAGACAGACAGACAGACAGATATACTGATTAGATAGATAGATAGATAGATAGATAGATAGATAGATAGATAGATAGATAGATAGATAGATAGATAGATAGATAGATAGATAGATAGATAGATAGATAGATAGATAGATAGATAGATAGATAGATAGATAGATAGATAGATAGATAGATAGATAGATAGATAGATAGATAGATAGATAGATAGATAGATAGATAGATAGATAGATAGATAGATAGATAGATAGATAGATAGATAGATAGATAGATAGATAGATAGATAGATAGATAGATAGATAGATAGATAGATAGATAGATAGATAGATAGATAGATAGATAGATAGATAGATAGATAGATAGATAGATAGATAGATAGATAGATAGATAGATAGATAGATAGATAGATAGATAGATAGATAGATAGATAGATAGATAGATAGATAGATAGATAGATAGATAGATAGATAGATAGATAGATAGATAGATAGATAGATAGATAGATAGATAGATAGATAGATAGATAGATAGATAGATAGATAGATAGATAGATAGATAGATAGATAGATAGATAGATAGATAGATAGATAGATAGATAGATAGATAGATAGATAGATAGATAGATAGATAGATAGATAGATAGATAGATAGATAGATAGATAGATAGATAGATAGATAGATAGATAGATAGATAGATAGATAGATAGATAGATAGATAGATAGATAGATAGATAGATAGATAGATAGATAGATAGATAGATAGATAGATAGATAGATAGATAGATAGATAGATAGATAGATAGATAGATAGATAGATAGATAGATAGATAGATAGATAGATAGATAGATAGATAGATAGATAGATAGATAGATAGATAGATAGATAGATAGATAGATAGATAGATAGATAGATAGATAGATAGATAGATAGATAGATAGATAGATAGATAGATAGATAGATAGATAGATAGATAGATAGATAGATAGATAGATAGATAGATAGATAGATAGATAGATAGATAGATAGATAGATAGATAGATAGATAGATAGATAGATAGATAGATAGATAGATAGATAGATAGATAGATAGATAGATAGATAGATAGATAGATAGATAGATAGATAGATAGATAGATAGATAGATAGATAGATAGATAGATAGATAGATAGATAGATAGATAGATAGATAGATAGATAGATAGATAGATAGATAGATAGATAGATAGATAGATAGATAGATAGATAGATAGATAGATAGATAGATAGATAGATAGATAGATAGATAGATAGATAGATAGATAGATAGATAGATAGATAGATAGATAGATAGATAGATAGATAGATAGATAGATAGATAGATAGATAGATAGATAGATAGATAGATAGATAGATAGATAGATAGATAGATAGATAGATAGATAGATAGATAGATAGATAGATAGATAGATAGATAGATAGATAGATAGATAGATAGATAGATAGATAGATAGATAGATAGATAGATAGATAGATAGATAGATAGATAGATAGATAGATAGATAGATAGATAGATAGATAGATAGATAGATAGATAGATAGATAGATAGATAGATAGATAGATAGATAGATAGATAGATAGATAGATAGATAGATAGATAGATAGATAGATAGATAGATAGATAGATAGATAGATAGATAGATAGATAGATAGATAGATAGATAGATAGATAGATAGATAGATAGATAGATAGATAGATAGATAGATAGATAGATAGATAGATAGATAGATAGATAGATAGATAGATAGATAGATAGATAGATAGATAGATAGATAGATAGATAGATAGATAGATAGATAGATAGATAGATAGATAGATAGATAGATAGATAGATAGATAGATAGATAGATAGATAGATAGATAGATAGATAGATAGATAGATAGATAGATAGATAGATAGATAGATAGATAGATAGATAGATAGATAGATAGATAGATAGATAGATAGATAGATAGATAGATAGATAGATAGATAGATAGATAGATAGATAGATAGATAGATAGATAGATAGATAGATAGATAGATAGATAGATAGATAGATAGATAGATAGATAGATAGATAGATAGATAGATAGATAGATAGATAGATAGATAGATAGATAGATAGATAGATAGATAGATAGATAGATAGATAGATAGATAGATAGATAGATAGATAGATAGATAGATAGATAGATAGATAGATAGATAGATAGATAGATAGATAGATAGATAGATAGATAGATAGATAGATATATGGATGGGTGGCAGGGGGTGGTAACATGTTTTCTCCCAGGCTAAAGGCTAGTGGGGGTTGACCTGTGGGCCAGTGAGCTCCAGTGTTCAACGCTGATGGAGAAACCATACTATGGAGAAGCAGCCGGAGGATTTATGAGCTGGTAGGATAGAACACCCAGTATTACCATGACCTTGTCCTGCCAAAGCCTCTATTTCCTAACTAGGGAAGGTGTGTCAGAGACCAGAAGGAACTGAGACACGGACCTCCCTGGCTACTTCCATCACCAGCTCTGGGAAAATAAGCAGACAGGGGACTCTATGAAATGAATGGAATGACACGTAAAAATAGCTTATAAAGCTGAGGAGCAACAGATTTGTCATGTTTAGGTTCTTAGAAATATATTGAATAAATAATGCATCTACAAGCACAAAACTGTTTAGCTAGGTCATTATCCTTATGACTAAGATATATGTAAATAAAAAGAACAATGGGCTTGCTGTTTTTCATTCAAACTTATATCGGCCTATTCCTTTCCAGAGGTGGGACCAAGTCATTGTTTTGCAAGTCCCAAGTAAGTCTCATATCTTTACACTCTAGTCCCAAGTCAAGTCTCAAGCAAGTCACAAGTCGGAAACGTTGTGTTTCAAATCCTAAACAATTCCTAATGTGTTCTCTACAAATGTAATGCCATTTAAAAATGTTAAAGCCAACAGAGTAATAGCTAGTATTATATTTAGATTATTCTGCATTGACACACAACTGTCTTCTCTGCGCACGCAACTGATGGATTGGTCCAAAGTGGAACTGTAATCAGGGATGTTTTATTAATTTCCTTGACACTTTTTATGGGATCTTTAAAAAAGATTACCTCTTGGGCAAATGAGAGTATCAAGTCTTTCAAGTCATAAGGCTCAAGTCAGAGTGAAATCACAAGTCAATGGTGTTAAAGTCAAAGTCGAGTTGCAAGTCTTTCATGATTTTTGTTGAGTCCACACCTCTATCCCTTTCTAGATACAGTGACATGAGATCACAGGAGGTTGGAAGACAGAATCAGCAAGCTGTCAGTGTCCTTGTTGCCTAGAAGCATCAGGTGAATACTGTAATATTATGATGCACATCCCATAATGTATCAATATGTCATCACCAGCATTATATAGGTGTTTGGTCCACATAGAATTCTGGTGCCACTGCTGATCATATCATTCTAATAGCATTGACTGCTGCCATATAGTGATCATATAGATAATATATCATCTAATAGTAGACTGCTGCCACATAGTGATCACATACAATAATAGGAGAAACTACTGGCATATAGTGATCATATACTGTAGATCATCGAATAATAGTGACTGCTGCCATATATATATATATTTTAAACTGTATTTACCCAGGGTAGGTTCTCTGAGCATGAATTCTCTTTTTCAGTAATCCCCTGCTTCACACTCACACAGTTCCATTCACACTTGGGAGCTGCCAAGTACAACCACAGTCTGACACCATTGGCCACTGAGCAACTCCACTGGAGCAGTTGGAGGTTAAGTCCCTTGCTCAAGGGCACTTCAGCGCTTGGTATTGAGAGATGGGAGAGAGTTACTCATTCACTTCCCCAGCCCAGATCTTTCCTGCCGGTCCGGGGGATTGAACCGGCGACCTTCCGGTCACAAACCCGCTTCTCTAACCTTTAGGCCACCGCTGCCTTGAATCAGCAGTTATCATATAGATTAAATAGTAGTGACTGCTGCCATATAAAATAAGATAAGATAAGATAAGATATTCCCTTATTGAAATGCAGGCATCATAGCAGCATGGGGGAGGGGGGAGGGGAGGTACAGGTAGAAGACATGATACAGGTCGTAAAACTATCATACAGTGGAGAAGTAAAAATAAAAATAGAATACAAATAGGCAGTGTAAACAATATAACAATATAATTAACTCTGGGCAAGCGCATAAGGGCAAGTAGGCAGTGTAAAAAGGTCAAGGTGCAAGATGAGGGTATGTATGTCCTCTCTATATTTGCCATACAATAAATATAGTTACCATATATATATAATCTAATAATCTAACATTGAATCTAATATATATAATCTAAAAATGCTAAATTGCTAAATATATGCTCTGATGAACTAAGTATACAGTATACACATAAGGTGCACTATGTATAAGGTATGTAGCCGTGATATACACATTATATATTGTCCGTTTAGGTAGTCTGTTTAGTTTAGATACTTTAACAGGAGTGACTGCTGCCATATAATGACCATCTCCCCTGTCTGGACAACTGCATGTTTACAACAACTGTTGGACCCCCCCTCCCACACACACACACACACACACACACACATGCACACACAAACATTTTAGCACCTCTGACCTTCCACCTCCACCAGGGGATGAGCAGTGTTACCCCCAGATAACTTAAAACGGGATGTTCCTGGGCTTGCTAAACAGATTTATGCACACACACACACACACACACACACACACACACACACACACACACACACACACACACACACACACACACACACACACACACACACACACACACACACACACACACACACACACACACATAGACTCATTGGAATTACTTTACCATTGATTTGATTAAGTCTTCCCTACTAATGCCCAACCCCAACTCTAACCAAAAGCCTGAATATATGAAAAAGTAGAGTATAAACCTGCGTCCAGCTTTCCCATCATGCTTTGCATTCCCCATGTGTATCCTGAGGAGGGGGCGGAGACAGATGTCATGGTCGGGAGGGAAGCATAACCATGGCAACTAACCACTACCAGATGTAGGCCTACCAGTCAGAGATGATGATGATGGTGATGGGGGGGGGGGGGGGGCTTGTGTTGTGCAAATCTCTTGTCGATCAGGCTACAGTCAGCATACTGTACAACACACCAAGGGGGAGGGAGGTTGAAGCTAAGATTTGAAAACTGGGGCGATAGCTAGCTAAGCAGAAAATACACACAGGGACAGACAGAAAGAGGGGGGGGGGTCAGAGGCCAGGGGAGAGAGTGAGGGGGGGGGGGGGGGGTGAACCATTTGGCCATTAATAGCTGTGTTATTGCTGCTGTTGTTGTTGTTGACCTGGGCTCAGTGGGCTGGTACCTCCAGGGAGCTAGCTAACGTTGGCTAAGGCGTTGCCAGATGTACAATAATTATTATATTCGTACAAAGATATTGCCCTCTGTACGATTGGGTTTGCCCTCTGTATGATAATGTTGCCCTCTGTACACCAATTTGTGCTATTGGTTATGACTTGCTAACAATAACTTTACAAAACAAATGTAGCTAGCTAAGCACAGAGAGCATACTTAGAGGAGCTAGCTAGCTAAGTAGAGAACATACTTATATGAGCTAGCTAGCTAAGCAGAGAACATACTTAGTTCCGCTAACTAGCTAAGCAGAGAACACACTTAGAGGTGCTAGCTAGCTAAGCAGATAACATACTTAGAGGTGCTAGCTAGCTAAACAGACGACACATGAGGAGTTAGTTAGTTAGGTAAGCAGAGAACATACTTAGAGGAGCTAGCTAAACAGAGGACATACTTAGAGGAGCTAGTTAAGCAGAGAACATGAGCCAGCTGGACAGAGATTCAGGAAACAAAGGTGAAGTCAATCGATGGTATTTATTGACAGGAACACAGAGAACGAGGAACAGTCCTGGAGACCACAGCCCTCCATGGGGGCTGCAAGGCTCCAGAATGACAAACACATCATGGCTTAAATACTATGTGGGTTCCAAATTTAGCGAGCCACTGGTTATAATGGATGATCAGACAGGCTTGGTCGTATGGTAGTCTAAGGATGAATCTGGTTTGCTCCTCTCACTGGCCTGTGGCCGGAGGGCTGATATAGCCATGGATGCACATTAGGTCACACAGGTCATCAGGTCAGAGTATTTCTGGGTGCATGGCCTGGGTGCCTGCCTGGCTTGGCCTGGTCACTCGACCCACTGGCACATTCCAGAGACCTATGCACCCAGAGGAGCTGGATGTAAAATATTAGACATTAATGAACTGAATATACCTATCAGGAGCTAGCTAGCTAAACAGAGAACATACTTAGAGGAGCTAGCTAAGCAGCGAACACACACACATATACTGTACACAGTTAGAGGAGCAGCTAGCTAAGCAGATAATGCACACTTAAGTTAGTGGAGCTAGCTAGCTAAGCAGAGAACACACACACTTAGAAGTGCTAGCTAGCTAACCAGAGAACACACTTACATACTTAGAGGAGCTAGCTAACTAAGCAGAGAACATACATATTTAGAGGAAGAAGTCTGCCAGTTCCTCTGGGGCTTGGATCACTAACAGACAATTTCCCACTGGGTAATTCACTTCCAGTCAGCATTATGAATGGTAGGAGCTGTTGAGGTTACCGTTAGCATGTAATCTGATTGAAATGACTTATTATTGATTAGCCTGTTTGATTTTTATTTATAAATGTTACCTTGAAAGGTTAACTGAGCACAATTATAATTTGGTGTGTGGTGATCTACCTTCAAGTCATATCCTGTACTTATCCCAGCACCCACTGTCCATGTGCATAGCCTATAGACCTATTCTCTGTATAGTCAGACTCAGTGTGCGTGTGCATCACCGGGGCAGAAAGGAACGTAATCCTGGTCAGAACAACGGGGCAGCCATGCTAGCGATCTAAACAATAAATCCATGCCAAAGCTAGATGTGTAAAAGGTGAAAGAGTCACAGTCACAGCCATGCTGATTTGGCAAAATGACATCCAGACGTTTTCGTTTGAAACAACTTTTAGTCAGGAGAGTGCCATGGTTTCTCCATAGAGCCCTGTTGTACTTCTTTTGGCGCAGCAGCTCGCGCAAGTCCGGGGTAACTTAGTCACGTGACTCAGTTGGTATTGCTGATTGGCTCGAACATGGTATGTTCGTAAACAGCAAACAGGTCTATAGCCTAAAGCAAGACCTGTCACATTAAACAGAAAACATTTTGATGTGGTTTTCATGTCATCGCCAGCAGCTGTTTTCTTGTTATCGCAAACCACCATCTGATATAACAAGGTTTTGGATTCCGGCGAGAGGTTTCTGGTGATGGCCCAGATCTTACAATCTCAAACAACCATTTAGCAATACAATGGTTGACGTCACCACCACAGAAAATGTATTATTTCACACCATATTGCCATGGTGTCTCTCAGTGCAATAACAATACAAACGATTGACCACGATTTAAAGGGGCACTTCAACAAAAAACAATGCTGATTTATTTTGCACATGATCTCACACACATGGTCCTCTGAGGTTGTATCCCCCCTCTCTGTGTTTGTCTTGACTTCCGGACCTAGTGTAAAGCACTTGTGATCACTCAAATACGGCATCCAAGAGGCTCAAACGCAAACCCAATACACCACAGTGTCTTTTGTATGACTACGCTGCCACCGAAAATGCCAGTTTGGATTTCTGTACTATTGTTATTGTTTTGTTGTTACCTGTTGATCTAATGTGCGTATTGTTAAAAGAAATTATTTCAAATAAAAATACAATTATTAATTTGAATGGTGTTTTTTATGGCAATAACAACTATACCGTAATAACAACTATACAACTATAGGCGTAGACCAGGGTTTAACCCCTGATCATCAAGAGAGAGGGGAGATGAGGAAGATGAGCTGGTGCTGATGGGGAGTGAAGATGAGCTGGAGGACTGATCATACAGTATATACCTCACACACACAAATGCACACACACTGTGTTTACGTTATTAAATCATAATAATTGTCCAAATCTCTTGTCGGTTTTATTTATTTTTTAATAGGCCTTTATTTTCACAAGTACATTTCGGACAAGTAAGTTTAGCTTTCGGACAAGTAAAATATCAAATATCAAAAAGTTAATGTCAAGCCCTGACAAGGAACAATGTCCCCAATGACATGCTCTTCTTGATCATCATGACAGGGTAATGTTCTGCCATGTGTGTGTGTGTGTGTGTGTGTGTTAAAAACCTCCAGATATAAGGGGGGGGGGGGGGGGGTCACTGCTCATCCCTTGGTGGAGGTCGAAGGTCAGAGGTGATAAAATGTGTGTGTGTGTGTGTGTGTATGTGTGTGTGTGTGTGTGTGTGTGTGTGTGTGTGTGTGTGTGTGTGTGTGTGTGTGTGTGTGTGTGTGTGTGTGTGTGTGTGTGTGTGTGTGTGTGTGTGTGTGTGTGTGTGTGTGTGTGTGTGTGTGTGTGTGTGTGTGTGTGTTGGGGGGAGGGGGTCCAACAGTTGTCATGAGTTAAACATGCAGATGTCCAGACAGGGGAGATGGTCACTATATGACATATATGGTGTGTGTGTGTGTGTGTGTGTGTGAGAGAGAGAAAGACAGAGGGAAGAGAGACAGGGAGAACTTGGTGTTGCTATTCCCCACTATTGTTTGATACTAGCCTACAGGCTTGTTTCTGTGTCTGCAGTACTAGCATACAGTAGTGTGACAAATAAATAGTTACTTCTCCTGTCTTGGCTTGTGGATTTGGCAAATAGCCAATTCAAATGCAGCTAAATGTAGCCACGTGGCACTAGCTAGCTATCAGCCTCCTGCTCAGCACTCAGCCCAGGCAAGGATTATGTTAAACAAGGTGAAAACAAATATGAAACAAGCAGTTTCATATTACAAAATCAGTTTTCCACAAGGACCACAAGGGCTGTATAGAAATAACATGAGGACAAATCTAGAGCATTATATAATTGAAACACTAAGTAGTAGAGCAGAGAAGAAGGAAGACTAATGAACTGAACTTCTAACATTGGACCCATGTCAGACTAAACCTTATGATCTTCAGCCAAGGGCAGAGAGAGAAAAGAGCAATTGACAGTTCAACCTAAGCTAGTCCTAACCAGCAACTGGTTGCACCAGCCCTGTGGAAGTATTAAAAGAATACACCAACACACCACACTCAGACTGGAACGCATTGTGCGAACAGCCAAGCGGCTCACAGGCCAGGAGAAGATGCTTGTGAGTGTTCAGCATGATGCTAGGGCCAGGAAGCGGGCCAGCAGGATAGTGGCAGACCCATCCCACCCGGCTCACTGCCTCATCAAAAGACTGCCATCCGGCCGCAGGTTCTGCTCCATCAGGACCAGGACCACCAGACTCCTGAACAGTTATTCCCCAAGGGCCAAGGCCATCACTGTAACACATCTTAGCCTCCCCCCACAAACACACACACACACACATACACTATGGACCCATCTATCCTTCCAGGACTGTACCTTTAACCTGTACCTCTGCACTGTACCTTTAACCTGTACCTCTGCACTGTACCTTTAACCTGTACCTCTGCACTGTACCTTTGACTTTTGAAATGTTAAATGTTGTTTCTTTGTTTTTATTGCACTGCAACCACCAAGTCAAATTCCTGTGTACATTGTACATTCGGCGAATAAAGCTTTGAGCCATCTGACTGGACTATATTCTGTACTTTCTGCACCCATAATTAATTTTATTATTTATATTTATATATATATATTTATTTATTTATATTTAGTTATTTTATGCTGAATGGAAGCCTTATAAATATAAACACTATGAATACATAATTGCGGTGCTTTCACACAACACATGCTTTACATTGCCACGCCGAGCGGATGATTCCACGAGTCGGACTCATCCCATGCGATCAGCATCACATAGAGCTACCGGGCTGAACGGACCTTTAAACGGACTTTCAAAGGTCCTTCAACTGGACCAAACTTTTAACCCAGTTAAGAGCGATCATGTTACCTACGGTAGGTAGCCTGACTGAAGTGTTTATGTGAGATGGTTTCATTTGGAGTTTGAGCTCAATCAGTCC
>NW_028173884.1:10000-18431 GCF_963971535.1 Notolepis coatsorum | reverse complement strand
GAGGGGGGGAGGGGGGGAGAGAGAGGGAGAGAGAGGGGGGGGAGGGAGAGAGAGGGGGGAGAGAGACAGATACAGAGAGGGGAGAGGGGAGAGAGAGAGAGGGAGGGGGGAGAGGGAGAGGGGGGGAGAGACAGAGAGAGGGGGGAGAGAGAGAGGGGGGGGGAGAGAGAGGAGAGAGGGGGGGAGAGAGAGAGAGAGGGGGGGAGGGGGAGAGAGAGAGAGAGAGAGAGAGAGAGAGAGGAGAGAGAGAGAGAGAGAGAGAGAGAGAGAGAGAGAGAGAGAGAGAGGAGAGAGAGAGAGAGAGAGAGAGAGAGGGAGAGGGAGAGAGGGGGAGAGGGGGGGAGAGAGAGAGAGGGGGGGGAGGCGGGAGAGGGGGGGAGAGAGAGAGAGACAGAGAGAGGGGGGGAGAGAGAGAGGGGGGGGAGGAAGAGAGAGGGGGGGAGAGAGAGAGAGGACAGAGAGGGGGAGAGGGAGAGAGGGAGGGGAGGAGAGGGAGATGGGGGGAGAGAGAGGGGGGGGAGGAGAGAGAGAGAGAGAGAGAGAGAGGGAGTGAGAGAGAGGAGGGGGGGAGGGGGAGAGAGAGAGAGGGAGAGGCGAGAGGGAGAGAGAGGATGGGGGAGCGCAGTGAAGAGAAATAGAGAGAGAGATTGTTGTTACAATTGACCTAAGTTATCTCAAACCCGCCCTCTTTTCTAATTTAATTTTCATTTCAAACCTTTATTTAAACTCGAAAAAGGAATGTTGAGTGTACACATACAGAAATATGCATGAAAGCATATAAAATCACACAGCATATAAAATCATAACAAAGAGAATCTCAAGCTTTAAGTTCCTTGGAGTTCCTTCCATGAGCTAGAGGGGTTTCCAATAACAATTGGAAGGTTTCCCAATCAAGGGCTTCAAGGCGGGTTGGAGAAGGTCTGAAGTGATACTGTAGTGTAGATCAAGGGTCTATGTTGAGCTATCACTGATCCCGTAGTTAGAGTAATGGGGTGGGTATAAAATACGCATGCGTGGGAGCTGGGTGTTGGTATGCCTGTCATGAGAGCCATGTTGTTTGTATCCTCCACCGGGTACTTTAATAAATAAAGTTAAGTATTAGCGAGGGGATCATCCCTATGTTCCCCGGGTCCTATGTTCCCCGGGTCCTATGTTCCCCGCTTGATTGATTAATAGATTGAACATTTTATAAATTTTTATTATTTTATTAATTATTAATGTCCGCCTTGTTTCGAACTGGTTAAGCTTATGCCCTCGTTCGAACTGGTTACGGTTAGAGTTTGGAATCAGGGCTGGTGGTCTAAAATTTTCAATCAATCAATCAATCAAAGCGGGGAACATAGAACCCGGGGAACATTGTGTCTGTGTCTGAGTCAGTCTCATCAGGACCGAACAGCTGGTGTGTCTGAGTCAGTCTCATCAGGACCGAACAGCTGGTGTGTCTGAGTCAGTCTCATCAGGACCGAACAGCTGGTGTGTCTGAGTCAGTCTCATCAGGACCCGAACAGCTGGTGTGACTGAGTCAGTCTCATCAGGACCGAACAGCTGGTGTGTCCTCGAGTCAGTCTCATCAGGACCGAACAGCTGGTGTGTCCTGAGTCTGAGTCAGTCTCATCAGGACCGAACAGCTGGTGTGTCTGTGTCTGAGTCAGTCTCATCAGGACCGAACAGCTGGTGTGACTGAGTCAGTCTCATCAGGACCGAACAGCTGGTGTGTCTGAGTCAGTCTCATCAGGACCGAACAGCTGGTGTGTCTGTGTCTGAGTCAGTCTCATCAGGACTGAACAGCTGTGTGTCTGTGTCTGAGTCAGTCTCATCAGGACTGAACAGCTGGTGTGTTCTGAGTCAGTCTCATCAGGGACTGAACAGCTGGGTGTGTCTGTGACTGAGTCAGTCTCATCAGGACCGAA
The DNA here is from genome assembly GCF_963971535.1 of Notolepis coatsorum. Lineage (NCBI taxonomy): Eukaryota > Metazoa > Chordata > Actinopteri > Aulopiformes > Paralepididae > Notolepis > Notolepis coatsorum. The sequence continues at coordinate 16,521 of NW_028173884.1, read as the reverse complement.
CAGCTGGTGTGTCTGAGTCTGAGTCAGTCTCATCAGGACCGAACAGCTGGTGTGACTGAGTCAGTCTCATCAGGACCGAACAGCTGGTGTGTCTGAGTCAGTCTCATCAGGACCGAACAGCTGGTGTGTCTGAGTCAGTCTCATCAGGACCGAACAGCTGGTGTGTCTGAGTCTGAGTCAGTCTCATCAGGACTGAACAGCTGGTGTGTCTGAGTCAGTCCTCATCAGGACTGAACAGCTGGTGTGTCTGAGTCAGTCTCATCAGGACCAAACAGCTGGTGTGACTGAGTCAGTCTCATCAGGACCGAACAGCTGGTGTGTCTGAGTCAGTCTCATCAGGACCAAACAGCTGGTGTGACTGAGTCAGTCTCATCAGGACCAAACAACTGGTGTGACTGAGTCATTCTCATCAGGACCAAACAGCTGGTGTGACTGAGTCAGTCTCATCAGGACCAAACAGCTGGTGTGACTGAGTCAGTCTCATCAGGACCGAACAGCTGGTGTGACTGAGTCAGTCTCATCAGGACCAAACAGCTGGTGTGACTGAGTCAGTCTCATCAGGACCGAACAGCTGGTGTGACTGAGTCAGTCTCATCAGGACCGAACAGCTGGTGTGTCTGAGTCAGTCTCATCAGGACCGAACAGCTGGTGTGACTGAGTCAGTCTCATCAGGACCGAACAGCTGGTGTGACTGAGTCAGTCTCATCAGGACCGAACAGCTGGTGTGTCTGAGTCAGTCTCATCAGGACCAAACAGCTGGTGTGACTGAGTCAGTCTCATCAGGACCGAACAGCTGGTGTGTCTGTGACTGAAAGAGAAACAACAGACTGCTGCTCTACCTGCTCCTCCTTGGTGTAGAGCAGATCAAACAACACATGGAAAGAGAAACAACAGACTGCTCTCTCTACCTGCTCCTCCTTGGTGTAGAGCAGATCAAACAACACATGGAAAGAGAAACAACAGACAGCTCTCTCTACTGCTCCTCCTTGGTGTAGAGCTGATCAAACAACACATGGAAAGAGAAACAACAGACTGCTGCTCTACCTGCTCCTCCTTGGTGTAGAGCTGGAAGCAGTCGTCCAGCGTGCAGCTGTGCTGCTCGACGTGCTGCTGGTGTTGGTTCCTCACACTGTCGGCGTCCTTCACCACCTCCTCCTGGATGTTCCCAAAGAGGCTGCAGACCACCACACACATCAGGGGGTCAGAGGTCAGAGCAGTGCAGACCACCATCAATCAATCAATCAATCACTGTACATAATAATACTATAGCACTGGACATGCATCTGATTAGCACACTATTACTCAGTAGTACTACTACTAATTTATATAGTATGTTATATCCAGTCTAATCACCTGTACATTGTATATTACTATTACACTTTTGCACTCTGGTTGGATGTCAAACTTCTTTTTGTTGTATTGTACTCGTGCTGTATATTGACAATACATTTTAATCTAATCTCATCTCATCTCATCTCATCTACATCTAATTTTGAATGCAGGAACTATAGTTTTCAAGTTTCTTTATTAGTTGTTATACAAAAATACAGAATACTTTTATTGAAATGCTTTTTTTCTTCTGTTTTGCTCCTGAGAGTGTGCTAGATATAAATAGATAATAAAGTATAAAATAGAAAGTCAAAAGTACGTAAAGAGTTACAATACAATACAGTATATGTGTCTCATTAACCCTTTCACTGCCACACGACAGACGGTTAACCCTTTACTATCACACAACCGACGGCGCGATGCATGCATCCGCGGAGCTAATGATGGAGCATCGCTGTCGGTTGTGTGCTAGTAAAAGGGGCTTCTAAATACCTTCTGTATTGTCACAGTGAAAGGGTTAACCGGCTGTCGTGGAGCAGTGAAAGGGTTAAACCTTCTGATGGGAGAACTATGTGATAATTCTCCGCGTGAGAGAGAGTTGGTTGGACTCACCAGTCTTTGATCCTGTGCTCCCACTCGATGATCAGCTTGGCGTGAGGAGGCCCCCCCGAGCCACACAGCTGCCAGGGGCTCTGAGGGAAACACCAGGGTTAGAGCTCTGAGGGAAACACCAGGGTTAGAGCTCTGAGGGAAACACCAGGGTTAGAGCTCTGAGGGAAACACCAGGGGTTAGAGCTCTGAGGGAAACACCAGGTTAGAGCTCTGAGGGAAACACCAGAGTTAGAGCTCTGAGAGAAACACCAGAGTTAGAGCTCTGAGGGAAACACCAGAGTTAGAGCTCTGAGGGAAAACACCAGAGTTAGAGCTCTGAGGGAAGAAACACCAGAGTTAGAGCTCTGAGGGAAGAAACCACCAGAGTTAGAGCTCTGAGGGAAACACCAGAGTTAGAGCTCTGAGGGAAACACCAGAGTTAGGCTCTGAGGGAAACACCAGAGTTAGAGCTCTGCGAGAAAACACCAGAGTTAGGGCTCTGAGGGAAACACCAGAGTTAGAGCTCTGAGGGAAACACCAGAGTTAGAGCTCTGAGGGAAACACCAGAGTTAGAGCTCTGAGGGAAACACCAGAGTTAGAGCTCTGAGGGAAACACCAGAGTTAGAGCTCTGAGGGAAACACCAGAGTTAGAGCTCTGAGGGAAGAAACACCAGAGTTAGAGCTCTGAGGGAGAAACACCAGAGTTAGAGCTCTGAGGGAAACACCAGAGTTAGAGCTCTGAGAGAAACACCGAGTTAGAGCTCTGAGGGAAACACCAGAGTTAGGGCTCTGAGGGAAACACCAGAGTTAGAGCTCTGAGAGAAACACCAGAGTTAGAGCTCTGAGGGAAACACCAGAGTTAGAGCTCTGAGAGAAACACCAGAGTTAGGGCTCTGAGAGAAGAAACACCAGAGTTAGAGCTCTGAGGGAAACACCAGAGTTAGAGCTCTGAGAGAAACACCAGAGTTAGAGCTCTGAGGGAAACACCAGAGTTAGAGCTCTGAGGGAAACACCAGAGTTAGAGCTCTGAGGGAGAAACACCAGAGTTAGAGCTCTGAGGGAAACACCAGAGTTAGAGCTCTGAGAGAAAACACCAGAGTTAGAGCTCTGAGGGAAACACCAGAGTTAGAGCTCTGAGAGAAGAAACCACCAGAGTTAGAGCTCTGAGGGAAACACCAGAGTTAGAGCTCTGAGGGAAACACCAGAGTTAGAGCTCTGAGGGGAAACACCCAGAGTTAGAGCTCTGAGAGAAGAAACACCAGAGTTAGAGCTCTGAGGGAAACACCAGAGTTAGAGCTCTGAGAGAAACACCAGAGTTAGAGCTCTGAGGGAAACACCAGGGTTAGAGCTCTGAGGGAAACACCCAGAGTTAGAGCTCTGAGGGAAACACCAGAGTTAGAGCTCTGAAGGAACACCAGAGTTAGAGCTCTGAGGGAAAACACCAGAGTTAGAGCTCTGAGGGAAACACCAGAGTTAGAGCTCTGAGGGAAACACCAGAGTTAGAGCTCTGAGAGGAGAAACACCAGAGTTAGAGCTCTGAGGGAAACACCAGAGTTAGAGCTCTGAGGGAAACACCAGAGTTAGAGCTCTGAGGGAAACACCAGAGTTAGAGCTCTGAGAGAAGAAACACCAGAGTTAGAGCTCTGAGGGGAAACACCAGAGTTAGAGCTCTGAGGGAAGAAACACCAGAGTTAGAGCTCTGAGGGAAACACCAGAGTTAGAGCTCTGAGGGGAAACAACCAGAGTTAGAGCTCTGAGGGAAGGAAACACCAGAGTTAGAGCTCTGAGGGAAACACCAGAGTTAGAGCTCTGAAGGGAGGGAAACACCAGAGTTAGAGCTCTAGGACTCGAGCGGAAACACCAGAGTTTAGAGCTCTGAGGGAAACACCAGAGTTAGAGCTCTGAGAGAAACACCAGAGTTAGAGCTCTGAGGGAAACACCAGAGTTAGAGCTCTGAGGGAAACACCAGAGTTAGAGCTCTGAGAGAAACACCAGAGTTAGAGCTCTGAGGGAAACACCAGAGTTAGAGCTCTGAGGGAAACACCAGAGTTAGAGCTCTGAGGAAACACCAGAGTTAGAGCTCTGAGGGAAACACCAGGTTAGAGCTCTGAGGAAACACCAGAGTTAGAGCTCTGAGGGAAACACCAGAGTTAGAGCTCTGAGGGAAACACCAGAGTTAGAGCTCTGAGGAAACACCAGAGTTAGAGCTCTGAGGGAAACACCAGAGTTAGAGCTCTGAGGGAAGAAACACCAGAGTTAGAGCTCTGAGGGAAACACCAGAGTTAGAGCTCTGAGGGAAGAAACACCAGAGTTAGAGCTCTGAGGGAAACACCAGAGTTAGAGCTCTGAGGGAAACACCAGAGTTAGAGCTCTGAGAGAAACACCAGAGTTAGAGCTCTGAGAGAAGAAACACCAGAGTTAGAGCTCTGAGAGAAACACCAGAGTTAGAGCTCTGAGGGAAACACCAGAGTTAGAGCTCTGAGGGAAACACCAGAGTTAGAGCTCTGAGGGAAACACCAGAGTTAGAGCTCTGAGAGAAACACCAGAGTTAGAGCTCTGAGGGAAACACCAGAGTTAGAGCTCTGAGGGAAACACCAGAGTTAGAGCTCTGAGGGAAACACCAGAGTTAGAGCTCTGAGGGGAAACACCAGAGTTAGAGCTCTGAGGGAAACACCAGAGTTAGAGCTCTGATAAGACACCAGGGAGAGAGACCTGTATATTGTATAGTAGTGTAGGAACCAGTTTCTCAGGAACTTAGCATGTCTTTTTTTATCATGCATATCTTGTGTCTTACCTATAAAAAAAAATCTATGCTATTTTTATTATTGTATTTTGCACAATCAATGCGGACATGACCACCCGCATTCCACTGTATGCCCTGGTATGTGTATGTGACAAATAAACCTCTTGATTCTTGATTGACTAACAACTCTTTCAACCCTAAGCTCTTTCATCCTGTGTTTTTGACATTGGGTATATATTTATTGATGAAACATTACCTTGACAGGCTTTAATTTCACATCCTACTGTATTCTTGAGATGCTTTTGGAAGCATTTGAGACATTTCTACACACATGGATCTCATACCGAAACAACAAGTCAATCAATGAGTACCCAAGTACGCAGCCATGCACTGTGTGTTTTCAACCACTAGGTGGCATCATCACCAAACAATCAGTATCCGTTTGGGGTTATAGAACAGAAGGACACAGAGAGAGACAGAGAGACGGAGAGAGAGAGAGAGAGAGAGAGAGAGAGAGAGAGAGAGAGAGAGAGAGAGGAGAGAGAGAGAGAGAAAGAGAGAGAGAGAAAAGAGGGAGGGAGAGAGAAAGAAAGAAAGAGAGAGACAGGGAGATAGAGAGATAAAGAGAGAGAGACAGCGAGAGAGAGAGACAGAGAGAAAGAGAGAGACACACACACACAGAGACACACCAGAGAGAGAGAGAGAGAGAGAGAGAGAGAGAGAGAGAGAGAGAGAGAGAGAGAGAGAGAGCGAGAGAGAGCGAGAGAGAGATAATGTACAGTAGACAGATGAGCAACATCTTGTTCACAGGACACCCTTCAGGTGAACTAATGTAAATCTAAACTTAATAGTTAAGCAAAGATGAGCTAAAGACTAACAGGGCGCTTCGAACAGAACAGACCCCCCTCCCCTCAGTGCTGCGTGTGGCTGCAGGCCGACTCACAGGAGAACCCTGCAGAACCCTGCAGAACCCTGCAGAACCCGGCAGAACCCTGCAGAAGCCGGCAGAACCCTGCAGAAGCCGGCAGAACCCTGCAGAACCCTGCAGAACCCGGCAGAACCCTGCAGAAGCCGGCAGAACCTGCAGAACCCGGCAGAACCCTGCAGAAGCCGGCAGAACCCTGCAGAACCCTGCAGAACCCGGCAGAACCCTGCAGAACCCTGCAGAAGCCGGCAGAACCATGCAGAACCCGGCAGAACCCTGCAGAAGCCGGCAGAACTCACATCTCCCGACGCAGGAGAGCAGGAATCTCCCCAAAGGCTTCATGCCTTGCTAGGTACTGGTGTGACTGAGCGATTGTGATGCAACACTGTTCTCTACCCCTGGCCATCAGCACAAACAAACAAACAAACAAAACAAACAAACAAACAAACAAACTAGGGATGAGTTTGAATTGTCTAATAGTCATGCCAGTCTCCACATTCGATTTTCAAGTCAGAGAGAAAAAATATATATTTATAATAATAATTATTATAAATATATAGAATATTCGGTCTTAAGAACAGTAGACTATTCGAAAATGATTTTGGTCAGTCATGCACATCCCTAAAAACAAACACATGCTACCAATCAATGACTGTATGTTGGAAATGTACTGAACACAGTGATGATCTAGTATCTAAACTCGCGAGTATCTAGAGTTAAGAAGAATAGCTATTGATAAATGGTAATGGCTGCTTTTTTATATAGCAGCTTTCATCCAAAGCGCTTTACAATTTGTTCCTCACATTTTACCCATTCACTCACACATTCACACACAGACGGCGGAGGCAGCCATGCAAGGTGCCCACCTGCTCATCGGGAGCAGTTAGGGGTTAAGTGTCTTGCTCAAGGACACATCGACATGCTGCCCCGGAG
>NW_028173884.1:0-5000 GCF_963971535.1 Notolepis coatsorum | reverse complement strand
ATAGACACACACACATAGTCACTCACATACACACACATAAACACACACACACACACACACATAGTCACACACACAGACACACACACACTCACACACACACACACATTTTCAAACACACATCCACACACACACACACAGAGAAGATCACTATTGAAATCCTGGTATATTGTACTTATAATCTTGAATTAAGTCATTGAAGTAAGTTAAAATATAATTAGGTTTGGTCATACTTAAATGTCTACAATTAGTTAATGTGTCTGTGCTGTTTTCATTTATGTTCAATATGATTAATTGATTGTTATGGTATTGATTTGTATTCTATTAAGCTAAATGATTAGATTTGTTAGATATTTTCTGAAAGTCAGTAGACTTAGTGATAAAGAAATATATCTGTGTTTATGTGGGCAATTGTAATTCAAATATAAATATTAGTAAATGAGAATGATGCAATGTTTAAATGAAAATGATGCAATGTTGAAATGAAAATAATGCAATGTTTAAGGTAGATGGTTTGGGACAGCCTCTGTTAGTATAATGTGAAGAGGGTTTGGCCTATAAGCCAAACCCCTATTTTTCAAATACAAGCTTAGCAGGCTTGTGATTGGGGCAATAATGTGATGATGTCATCAACTCCGAGACACTGGGCCTTGGGCTATAAGAATGGGTGTGTGATGGGGGGAGAGACACTCTGAACCAACCAACCAAACCAACAGGACAGACCTCTCCGCCATCCACACTCAAGGCAAGGAAGCAGGCAACGAGAACAAAGGACTTTTTGGAGGGAAAACCAACTCTTGGTTATCAGACAACAAGAGACCATCAACAACTTATCAACTATCATTCTTTATACTGTAATATTAGTCTGGTTGTTATCACTTACGGCATAGTGTTTGTGATCAACAACTATAGCATTTTCTTATTGTAATCTGTATACACTCTTAAACTTTGATTAAACAACTGTTAAACTACCTTCCTCCTAATTCCTTCTGCCTGCTCGCTCAGTTTGAACAGAAGTGATTCCCAGAGCTTTAAGGTATTGAATCACAACGCAGAGTACCACCAGCAAACAGGTTCTGATCAGAGCAGAACCGAAATAGCTTGGGAAAGCCACTTCAAACGCTTTATTGAAAGTGCATAAATAGTTTTTAACTTGTTTCTCTGCACATAACGTAAATTGTTAAACTAGTGCTTCAGCTTCTGTACCATCAAGTATGGTAAAGCAACAGTCTATGATGCTCACAGCATTAGAGCAGCCAGCCAGTGGTTTTACAAAACCAGTGTATCCATTCACATCTAACAAATGCAGGCTGAACTATTCAATTATATCAACTGTAACTATTAAATTGTTTTTATAAATGTCTCTCTATAAACATACAATCAGTCTCTCTTTAACATGTAAATTAACTGTAAATCTGGCAAATAAGAGCTTTTGCTCTGCCACCATCAAATATACATTAATCAAAAGGGAAAGAAACAATCTCTCTCTTTTGCTGTTTGGCTGGCCTCCGAGTCCTCCTGTACCTAGTCGAAGCGTCGTAGTGTTGTGATTCCAGATGCTTTCAATGCAATTGGATGTGCTGTTTTTAGCGGTAGACAGTATTTTGTTTCCTCCGCATATGAACGTGAAGTAGTGACTGACGAGCGTTTTGGGATGGAAGTCTGAACAGAAACTCACTTTTAATTTTGCCAAGCGTTTTGGGGTGGAATTCTCCGACGACGGAGCCCTGCTGTCACACGATTGGCGCATATGTCACATGACGTGCTGTGAAGACCCGCCCTACTCTGCCTCTGATTCGCAGACTGTGGATGGGGAATGTGATTGTACCAAAGCAGAGTCACTCACAGACAGAGTGTCCAGTCACGCCGCGGCCCGCGGGACACATTCTTGTGTAACCCTTTCACTGCCACACTACGTCACTCCCAAAAGAAAAACAGCTCAAAATGTATTTTTGACTGTCGAAAACGAAATAAAATACTGCATTCCGCCTGCATTATGAATTTATGATGAGATAGTAACGAAATAGTAATGCACAGCCACTTGGACAAGTAACTGCAATCAGATTACTGGCTTTTAAAGATTAACGCGTTAGATTACTATTTTCGGGGGAAAGTAATCAGATTACAATAACGCGTTACTTAGTAACGCGTTACCGGCATCACTGCCTGTGAGTGGCTGTCCCGGAGACCTGATTGCTTTTACCAACGTGTTCGTGTTTCCGCGTCTCTGATTGGCCAGGTCATGTGACATGTACGCCCAATCGTGGGACCGCAAGTTTCTACACTGGTTAAGCTTAGGCGCTCTTTCGAAGTTGGTTAAGGTTAGAGTTTGTCTTAGAGCAGGGCGATAGAACGCCTGCCCTGATTCCAAACTCTAACCTTAACCAACTGCGAAAGAGTCGCCTAAGCTTAACCAGTGATAAACTAGGCGTTAGGTAGTTTGCAGGCTGTTTGACCTTATGGTATTCTTGTTTTTTCTTGACTTATTGTATTGTTTCTTCTTGACTTGTTTAAAGAAGACGTGTCTCTGTTTTAAGCACTTTGAGTTGCACTCCGTGTATGAAAGGTGCTATATAAATGAAGATTATTATTATTATTATTATTATTATTATTATTATTATTATTATTATTATTATTATTATTATTATTATTATTATTATTATTATTATTATTATTATTATTATTATTGTATTGTTGTTGTTGTTGTTGTTGTTGTTGTTGTTGTTGTTGTTGTTGTTGTTGTTGTTGTTGTTGTTGTTGTTATTATTATTATTATTATTATTATTATTATTATTATTATTATTATTATTATTATTATTATTATTATTATTATTATTATTATTATTATTATTATTATTATTATTATCCCCTTAACAATTGTGTGTATTGAGCCATACTGTATTGTACCCATTCTGCAATCTGTTAATAAAATTTTCAATCAATCAATCAATCAATCAATCAATCAATCAATCAGATGATATAGTGCAGTTGACCCACCTGTCCACAGCGGGGTGATAGAGAGGCCGTGCGTCCTGAGGACACAGGTAGCTGTAGGAGGCGGCTCCTCCCACCACACGGATGTTGAACAGCACTCTGGCATTCTGCAACATACAATGATGTTATGATTATTATTATGTAATAATAACAACAGTCAATAACCAGACATCTGAAGTGACTTTATTTTCCATTTCAGTCAAATGCAGTGACTTTCCTCAGTTCATCTGGTGTTCATTCATTTTCAGATATACTGAAATAAGGAATATAAAAATAAAAGCACACGTTGTTGAACTTGATCATGCATGTTTATTAGAAAATGAAATTACAGCACTATGTTATCAATAAAATTAATGAATATGATCAACAAAACGAGGCATATTTAGCCAAAATATGTTGCCAGAACATGAAAAGAAAATGCGTTCATGTGCGCTTTGGCAGAGATCCGCTGCTACTCTACTGAAGATCTGGCCTCACAGAGGTATGTTGATGAGAAGGGGACACGCTTCCTCAGCGCAGCATTACACAACACTGGGTAGTCGTTCCGGACTGATATCCTGAACTTTGCGAGGGCCTGTCCAGTGAACTTGTCTTTCAGTAGCTCGTCACACGAAAGGTCATTGAGCGCTTCCTGCTCAGACAGTGGCCTGCTGCGTGATGATGCGTAATGAACTAAATCTCTGCTGATTATCCTGGAATGCCACTAAAGGAGCTCATTATCAGCACATTTCTCTGCCAATGGGTTGTTTTTGTCTGCAAGGAAAATCCACGCTTTTTCTCTGAGTGGAAAAAGGCGATTTAATAATTTTAGTTGTTTGCCAATGCGCGGGTCGCACTGTCACCTACCCAGAACGGCAGACCAGCCACACTCAGACCCAAACGCATTTCCTTTGATTTAATTATACATCAAATGATTTATGTCAAGGATTGCAATGCCTCGCTTGAACGAAGTTAACTTTTCACCTGGATAACGTCAACATTCAGGGTGAATGTAATGTGAGAAATTGGGATAATAAAAAAATAAAAAAAATGTGGGTCTGAGAGTGTGGCTGGTCTGCCGTTCTGCAGCTGGATACTATTGGTCTGTTTTGGCAAAATTCTTCTGCTCTGTGTGACAATAAATAAATGAATGATGATATGCAATTTAAAACCAAAACTAAGGCCTCAGTATGAGTTTAAGACGTGAACATGGTCATGTTTGTTGAATAAAAAAAAATAAAAATAAAAAAAAAATCCTTTTTATTTATTTTTATTTTTTTTGATCCCGATCTTCGGAAAATCATGATATTGATATATTTCTTAGACTGACACTGTTGGGTCATTTTGAGTTTACAATGTGATCTTAGAGAGAGACAGAGAGAGACCAAGAGAGACAGAGAGTGAGAGAAAGAGAGCTACAGAGACAGAGAGAAAGAGAGAGAGACAGAGAGAGATACAGAGGCAGAGAGATAGAGATAGATACAGAGACAGAGAGAGTGAGAGAGAGACAAACAGAGAGAGACAGAGAGAAAGGGAGAGAGAGAGAGAGGGAGAGATAGAGAGACAGAGAGAGACAAACAGAGAGAGACAGAGAGAGGGAGAGAGAGAGAGAGAGAGAGAGAGAGAGAGAGAGAGAGAGAGAGAGAGAGAGAGAGAGAGAGAGAGAGAGAGAGAGAGAGAGAGAGAGAGAGAGAGAGAGAGAGAGAGAAACACAGCTCCTAATGGGTCCATTTGAAATAGTGCCACCAGAAGGTCGGCAGTCAAAGCATTAACAGAAATACACTGGAGATTTAATATCCCAAACACATTCTTCAGAGCCAGCGAGCTCCTGCCTCTCCCTGGCAGGCGGACGCCCTGTGAGGGGCGGGCCTTTCAGATCCCTTCAGCCAATCAGCCAGAACAGAGACTGTTCTCAAGGTAATTCTGCTTTTACTGGAAGTTACAGTAGAGAGGGTGTTAGGAGCACCAGGGCTGGGACCCACGGGCCAAACTGGGGCCTTTCCAACAGCGTGGTTTTAGAGCGTGATGTG
>NW_028173885.1:77500-80462 GCF_963971535.1 Notolepis coatsorum | reverse complement strand
ACAAAAAAGCACAAAAAAGAAAAAGAAAAATTGTCAGGCCACTGAACTTAGAAGCAGGCCAGGCCAGTGTTTCTGGTTGCGGTGGCGCGATAGTTAGATAACCTAAGTGGGGAACAACCAGGAGATCACTGTGACAGAGAGTAATGCAGTCTAAACAGTCATAAATCTTTAATTCAACTTCAGCCCTGATCATAACCATTTATTTTTAGATTTTTTGTAATGTCAGATAAAAAATGAAGTACTCCCACTTTTCTGAAAAGAGTTGGTGTTAAATCTGACATTACAAAAAATCCATAAAAATCTGTGTTGCTGCTAATCATTGTGACACATGCCTAGCCTGTTATAATCCCCCCCAGAAAAATGTACTTTGCATTTGATATATTGAAAATATTTTACTTTTTTTGTGTTTTTTTTAACAATAATTTGTGACGCCATCACAGAAACTGGCATTTAAAGGGTAAACATTCAAACATGTATTGAATATGTGTTTTCTTTTCTTTTTTACAATAATTTGTGATGCCCATCACAAACACTGGCATTTAAAGGGTAAAATTTCAAAATTTCAAAAACCAGAATGCAGGAAATTAAGTTTTTGTAACAAAAATGTGTGTGTGTGTGTGTGTGTGTTGTGTGTGTGTGTGTGTGTGTGTGTGTGTGTGTGTGTGTGTGTGCGAGAGAGAGAATGACGGACAATTGCTTGCTGTGTGTGAGAGAGAGAGAGAGAGAGATAGAGAGAGAATTAAGTACATTTGCTGAAATACAGTTGTTCTTAATTTTCTCACTTGCTATGTGAGAATGTTAGTTATTATGTTCTCAATGCTCCTTGCATTGTATGAGTTGTGTGGAAGCGTTTGCTAGTTCTAGTGCTATCCCTTTGTACATTGTGGCTGAGTCTGACAAAAGTTAACAATAAATAATGGTATTAGGAATACATTTGCCTCCTGCGTGAACTGTGCATAGCTGAATAGACTGTACTTTAACGCCGGTCTGCCGGTCATATGGTGGTACTTGGAGAGCCAGCTACGTTCTCAGGTGGTACTTGGTGTAAAAAGTTTGAGAACCACTGGTCTAGACTAGACAAATATCAAGATGTATCCATCAGTGGACCAATTGCATGCTTTTGCAGAGGACAACAAGCCTTCAGTCGACTCCTTCAGACATTAAGCACCCCCACAGCCCAAATGGAATGATAAAAAAAAATATATATATATATATTATACTTTTTTTATTTTTTTTATTTATAGTCGACTAACAGCAAATGTTGGCCAATCATAGTTGACTATCCAAATCCTTAGTTGGGGACAGCCCTAGTAGTAATATGTTTTCACTGTAGAAGTATAGGGTCTTAGCACAGTAGAAGTATAGTATCTTTTTACAGTAGAAGTACAGTATAGTATCTGTTTACAGTAGAAGTACAGTATAGTATCTGTTTACAGTAGAAGTGCAGTATAGTATCGGTTTACAGTAGAAGTACAGTATCTGTTTACAGTAGAAGTACAGTATAGTATCTTTTTACAGTAGAAGTACAGTATAGTATCCGTTTACAGTAGAAGTACAGTATAGTATCTGTTTACAGTAGAAGTACAGTATCTGTTTACAGTAGAAGTACAGTATAGTATATTTTTACATTAGAAGTACAGTATAGTATCTGTCTACAATAGAAGTACAGTATAGTATCTGTTTACAGTAGAAGTACAGTATAGTATATTTTTACAGTAGAAGTACAGTATAGTATATTTTTACAGTAGACATACAGTATAGTATCTGTTTACAGTAGAAGTACAGTATGGTATCTCTTTACGAACCAAACTAACCTGAACCAAGCTAACCTGAACCAAGCTAACCTGAACCAAGCTAAACTTACCTGAAATAGTCGCTGCAGTCACACAGGAGGGCCTTGTGGGCATTCAACTCAGTGCTGTTGACTTTAATAACCACATCACAGAACCTTCCCTCCAGAGGCAGCTCATTAAGGATTGTACAGGACATTGTTTCCTTTTCCACGTGTGGATTTTAAATTGTATCTACAGAATATATTCAAGCTTACAGACAAGTAGCCGGAAACAACAAGTGATATCTTCACTTGTCTTCTGAGATCTGAACTTCTGAGAGAATTGTTGAATATACTGTACACAAATGTTCTAGAATGTTCTATTATGACATCATACTGTGACATCACAAATGTTCTAGAATGTTCTATTATGACATCATACTGTGACATCACAAATGTTCTAGAATGTTTGATTATGACATCATACCGTGACATCACAAATGTTCTAGAATGTTCTATTATGACATCATACTTGGACATCACACATGTTCTAGAATGTTTGATTATGACATCATACTGTGACATTACAAATGTTCTAGAGTGTTTGATTATGACATCATACTGTGACATCACAAATGTTCTAGATTGTTTGATTATGACATCATACTGTGACATCACAACGGAACATGTTTGAGTTCCATTTGAATAATTAAAAAGATATGTTGACATTAAAAAAGAACAAATAAAATGATTAAAAAAAACTACATAAACAATGATACAAATTATAATAAAATATTTAAGTAAAATGTATAGAAATAAATAAAAATAAGACAATGAAATAAAGATAATAATTCATTTAAAAGCTATTTTAAAAAGGTAAGTTTTGAGCAGTGCCAACCGAGTCTGCTGTCCTAACAGACTTGGGGTCTGTAGGGTAAGCACTTATTCCCTCCGCCCTGAACATTTATGGAGATGTATGGGCCTTTTAAGTTAGTGATAAAAATGTCTTTCAAGGATAAGTGAGCTCCTGCACTGATTATTATAGTTCAATATTCAATATTTGATCACCAAAAGCCCCCAAAAAGCATAAAAAGGCCCCTCCCCGCCCAAAAAGGGCCCCCAAAAATAGCACATGCCCAGTGCCCTTTTCAGCCCCTCTAATAGCCTTTGAGCTATTAGTCTTTGAGCACC
>NW_028173885.1:5000-60000 GCF_963971535.1 Notolepis coatsorum | reverse complement strand
AACCTCTACTGTCTTTAACTATGAATGAACACAACACTCTAACTTACCATCTTTAGATAATAAAGTACTCAACCTCTACTGTCTTTAACTATGAATGAACACAACACTCTAACTTACCATCTTTAGATAATAAAGTACTCAACCTCTACTGTCTTTAACTATGAATGAACACAACACTCTAACTTACCATCTTTAGATAATAAAGTACTCAACCTCTACTGTCTTTAACTATGAATGAACACAACACTCTAACTTACCATCTTTAGATAATAAAGTACTCAACCTCTACTGTCTTTAACTATGAATGAACACAACACTAACTTACCATCTTTAGATAATAAAGTACTCAACCTCTACTGTCTTTAACTATGAATGAACACAACATTCTAACTTACCATCTTTAGATAATAAAGTACTCAACCTCTACTGATTTTAACTATGAATGAACACAACACTATAACTTACCATCTTTAGATAATAAAGTACTCAACCTCTACTGTCTTTAACTATGAATGAACACAACACTCTAACTTACCATCTTTAGATAATAAAGTACTCAACCTCTACTGTCTTTAACTATGAATGAACACAACACTAACTTACCATCTTTAGATAATAAAGTACTCAACCTCTACTGTCTTTAACTATGAATCAACACAACACTCTAAGTCACCATCTTTAGATAATAAAGTACTCAACCTCTACCGTCTTTAACTATGAATCAACACAACACTCTAACTCACCATCTTTAGATAATAAAGTACTCAACCTCTACTGTCTTTAACTATGAATGAACACAACACTCTAACTCACCATCTTTAGATAATAAAGTACTCAACCTCTACTGATTTTAACTATGAATGAACACAACACTATAACTTACCATCTTTAGATAATAAAGTACTCAACCTCTACTGTCTTTAACTATGAATGAACACAACACTAACTTACCATCTTTAGATAATAAAGTACTCAACCTCTACTGATTTTAACTATGAATGAACACAACACTATAACTTACCATCTTTAGATAATAAAGTACTCAACCTCTACTGTCTTTAACTATGAATGAACACAACACTCTAACTTACCATCTTTAGATAATAAAGTACTCAACCTCTACTGTCTTTAACTATGAATGAACACAACACTCTAACTTACCATCTTTAGATAATAAAGTACTCAACCTCTACTGTCTTTAACTATGAATGAACACAACACTAACTTACCATCTTTAGATAATAAAGTACTCAACCTCTACTGTCTTTAACTATGAATGAACACAACACTCTAACTTACCATCTTTAGATAATAAAGTACTCAACCTCTACTGTCTTTAACTATGAATGAACACAACACTCTAACTTACCATCTTTAGATAATAAAGTATCAACCTCTACTGTCTTTAACTATGAATGAACACAACACTCTAACTTACCATCTTTAGATAATAAAGTACTCAACCTCTACTGTCTTTAACTATGAATGAACACAACACTCTAACTTACCATCTTTAGATAATAAAGTACTCAACCTCTACTGTCTTTAACTATGAATGAACACAACACTCTAACTTACCATCTTTGGATAATAAAGTACTCAACCTCGACTGTCTTTATGAATGAACACAACACTCTAACTTACCATCTTTAGATAATAAAGTACTCAACCTCTACTGTCTTTATGAATGAACACAACACTCTAACTTACCATCTTTAGATAATAAAGTACTCAACCTCTACTGTCTTTAACTATGAATGAACACAACACTAACTTACCATCTTTAGATAATAAAGTACTCAACCTCTACTGTCTTTTAACTATGAATCAACACAACACTCTAACTCACCATCTTTAGATAATAAAGTACTCAACCTCTACTGTCTTTAACTATGAATCAACACAACACTCTAACTCACCATCTTTAGATAATAAAGTACTCAACCTCTACTGTCTTTAACTATGAATCAACACAACACTCTAACTCACCATCTTTAGATAATAAAGTACTCAACCTCTACTGTCTTTAACAATGAATGAACACAACACTCTAGCTCACCATCTTTAGATAATAAAGTACTCAACCTCTACTGTCTTTAACAATGAATGAACACAACACTCTAGCTCACCATCTTTAGATAATAAAGTACTCAACCTCTACTGTCTTTAACAATGAATGAACACAACACTCTAGCTCACCATCTTTAGATAATAAAGTACTCAACCTCTACTAACGACGCACCGGTCATCGTGGAGGGTGGGGGGGGGGCATTCTCTCATTGATGGAACACAGTGTGAGAAGAGCATTTATATTATATATATTTATGCGGGTGAACACCAGAAAGCAGTTGGCCCACATGGAATAACAGGACGGATACTGTTAAGCTTTTCTTTATCATAAATCGATCAACAGAGACCGTATTAGATCCCCAATTATCATATCATGGGGTATCATTGGAAAGCCACACTCATTGGCTACAACCCTGTGCAAAGATCGCCAAATGATTGACGGAGCTAGAGCCCCGGGAGTCGGGGGTGGTAATGTGTACTTTTGCATACTTTGGGGCACGCCTCACATATCGGCATGTAACTCGAGAACCGCTAAACGGATTTTGTCACCTGAAAGGGAAATCGACAGGCAACAAATATGGCTTTAATTCTATCTATAAATTGTATTAAAAGAAATGCACACCCGAGCCACTAGAGGTCGGCAAAGAATCGTCCACATGTGGGCCTTTGGATGTTAAGAGGTTAATGTTTTTAAATATATATTTTTTGTAGCCAAGAGTAAAGACCATAACCCTATCAAAAACAGTAGTCAAAGTGTATATTTAAATTTTTACAGATGTTTTATACGATTTATCGGAAATACGAATTTATTGGAAAATGCTAA
Organism: Notolepis coatsorum; assembly: GCF_963971535.1. Lineage (NCBI taxonomy): Eukaryota > Metazoa > Chordata > Actinopteri > Aulopiformes > Paralepididae > Notolepis > Notolepis coatsorum. The sequence goes on along the minus strand of NW_028173885.1, from coordinate 57,107 downwards.
TTATCGTAAAAACCGCAAGGAAATGACTAAATCCAGATTCAACCCTGCCATTGGAAAGAGGAGCATTTTCCCTATCCATAGATGTATGATTTGACCATAATAAGTCAAGGTCAAGTTCAAGGTCAAATATGAATTTATAATTAAAATCGATTATCATTAATTACTGTAGCTACAAATCCTTGTTTAATCATCTTCCCTTTATTAATTTGCTTAGATTTTTTGTACACATGATCTCAATACGTGGTGAATGAGCTCAGTGAGCATTTTCTCGTACCCCGCAGATTTAACATGATCAAAGATGCAAAAATCATAATTTATATTCTCCTTTTCTTAATTACAATTTACTCAGCCTAGTAAGAGACACAATATTTCGGACACTGGAAATACATACCCCCAGGTCCCTAGATGTTCCTAGATACCAAGAACATGCAAATTGACCTTGCAGAAGTGGAGCAATCTTCCATTTACTTAGGCATGTACCTTTAGCTTAACAGGTTAAGTCCTGTGCTAACCAGCTAGCCACAGTGTGTTCACCACCATATTTAATCTATCCCTGGCTGAGTCCATGGTCCCTGCCTGCTTCAAGGTGTCCACTATAATCCCGGTACCAAAAGAATCCTCCCAGCAGGTCTTAATGACTACAGACCGGTGGCACTCACCTCTGTGGTCATGAAATGTTTTGAGAGCATAAGGATATATAGTATAACTGTAGATTGTATAGTATAGTATTGTATAGTAGTGTACATAAGCCTCATCCGTAGCGAACATTGTATTGCACTATCACAGGACCTTAGCATGTCTTTTACCATGCTTTTTGTAAACTTTATGTACATTATACCTGTTATGACTTATTCTTATTACTTGTATTATTGCACAAATGTCTTATTCTTATTACTTGTATTATTGCACAAAATTTGTCCTATTCTTATTACTTGTATTATTGCACAATCGCTGCAGGCATGACCACCCACATTTCACTGTATGCTTGTATGCCGTGACAAATAAAACTCTTGACTTGACTGTCTTTAACTATGAAAGAAGAACACAACACACTAACTTACCATCTTTAGATAATAAAGTACTCTGTCTGTCTGTCTGTCTGTCTGTCTGTCTGTCTGTCTGCCTGTCTGTCTGCCTGTCTGTCTGTCTGTCTGTCTGCCTGCCTGTCTGTCTGTCTGTGTCTCTCTCTCTCTCTCTCTCCCTTTTCCAGAGCATCCTGGAATACCTGCATAATGTATGATTTGCTCCGCATTTGTGTAGCTCATGTGTAGTTTGTATGTAGCTCATGTGTAGTTTGTATGTAGCTCATGTGTAGTTTGCATGTAGCTCATGTGTAGTTTGCATGTAGCTCATGTGTAGCTTGCATGTAGCTCATGTGTAGCTTGCATGTAGCTCATGTGTAGCTTGCATGTAGCTCATGTGTAGCTTGCATGTAGCTCATGTGTAGCTTGCATGTAGCTTGCGTGCAGCGCATGTTGGTTGCTTGACCGGTTGAAGGGGGCAGCCCAGTGACCAGACCAGTGACCAGACCTGGCGCCGAGCGCCTCGATGCCCCAACGCATATTTTCGGTCAAATGATTCAATTACTCCTTCAACAGAGACATGTGCCAAAGTAAGCAGGCCGGCGGACTCCTCTTGGTGTGTGTGTGTGTGTGTGTGTGTGTGTGCGCGCATGCATGTGTGTGTGTGTGTGTGCGTGTGCGTGTGTGTGTGCGCGTGTACATGTGTGTGTGCGTGAGAGTGTGAGAGTGTGTAGCAGGGAGAGGAACCTAATTGAAACCAGCTGTTCCACTGAGACAGCACTGGAATGAGGCCAAAGCTCCACATTAGGCTGACATGGATAGGCCTAGAGAGAGAGAGAGAGAGAGAGAGAGAGAGAGAGAGAGAGAGAGAGAGAGACAGAGAGAGAGAGAGAGAGAGAGAGAGAGAGAGAGAGAGAGAGAGAGAGAGAGAGAGAGAGAGAGAGAGAGAGAGAGAGAGAGAGAGAGAGAGAGAGAAAGAGAGAGAGAGTGTAGACAGACAGAGTAGAGGAGGGAGGGAATAAGCAGAGTTTTGCCAAAGCTGTAGGCCGACTTAATTCTACTCAAATATGTACGTTTTGGCTTTGAAGAGACCTCTAGCTGGAGAGACCTTTAGAATCTAAACCAGCTCTTGATTGCTCTTGATTCTGAGATGTCTTTGTCGGATGAGTATTTGGAGATGTCTTTGAATCTAAATTATCTCTTGATTCGGAGATGTCTTTGAATCAAATTATCTCTTGATTCGGAGATGTCTTTGAATCTAAATTATCTCTTGATTCGGAGATGTCTTTTGTTTTTATCCACTTTTTCCTCCTGTTTTTCTGTGTTTTTCTCCCATCCCATTTCGTCGTTATGCCAATTCCCCCCTCGCCTTCCTGATCGTTGCCCGCATGTGCCCCCACTGGTCGGTCTAGGGAGTCCTGAAGTCTATCAGAATGATGCTTCCTCCGTCACATAGGAGACAGCCAGCAGCATCTTTTCACCTGCCAGCGCGGACTCTCATTGGTGAAGTGTAACACGTGGAGGCTCACACTACCCTCACCATCTCCCTCCCTCGCTGTGCAGGCGCCCTGACCGCCTGTAGGAGTCGCTGTTTTACAACGACCAGAATACCACCCCACCGGCTTCCCTCCCGCTGACTCTGCCAATTGAGCCAGTATGACGGCCGGCCAAGCCGGAGGCAACGCTGACAGCTGGATTCGATACCAGTGTCTTTTGCGTTGGTGACGAGTGCTTAGTCCGCTGCGCCACCCAGCCGCCTTATTCCGAGCTGTCTTGAATCTAAACCAGCTCTTTATTTGAATAAAGGGGAACACACAGATGAAGGCTGCAAACAGATAGAGAAACAGAACGGAATACAGATGATGGAAAGAAAGATTGAACCAAGAACACAAGAATGAGAGAAGGCAGTAGACTGAGTGACTGCAGATCAACATCATGGGAAAAGAGGGCGAGAGAGGATAGAGGGAGAGAGAGAGAGAGAGAGACAGAGAGAAAGAGAGAGAGAAGTCAGAGAGAGACAGAGAGAGAGAGAGACGTCGAGAGAGAGAGAGAGAGAGAGAGAGACAGAGAGAGAGAGAGAGAGAGACGTCAGAGAGAGAGAGAGAGAGACAGAGAGAGAGAGAGAGAGACAGAGAAAGAGAAGTCAGAGAGAGACAGAGAGAGAGAGAGACGTCAGAGAGAGAGAGAGAGACAGAGAGATAGAGAGTCAGAGAGAGACAGAGAGGGGGGGGGCGGGGCTGTGGACCCAAATGACGAAGCTGAACAAGATCAAGACGCGTCGTCAGAAAGGGACGAGCCGGAGGAGAGAGTGAAGAAGAAGAAGAAGGGATTCACGACAAGACGTCTCGGGTGTCTCTCTGCGCGGCTCTCATCATGTGTTGTCAGTTATAACGCTGACTGTACGTCGTGTTCCCAAACGTGTCACATTCCAGTCGCCTCGCAGACAAAGAGCTGTGTTCCCCCAAACGTCTGTTTAGGTTTCAGCAGAAGAACGATGTGTTGAAAGCTACGGTTATCTAAAAAGATGGTGACTCGGGGGTGTTGTGTAAGATGGTAAATGGACCGCATTCATATAAGCAGCTTTTATCCAAAACTCTTTTTTTTAATAGACTCGTGCCTCACTCACACATTCACACACCGACAGCGGAGGCAACCATGCAAGGTGCCATGGTTACTGTATATATATATATATCCACATCTATCTGTACATACCTGCATATACTTTTTTACATAACTGAATGTAGCAGGGTGGATTATCCCTGCCTATGGGAGTAGTTATACACAGCCACCTGGTAGCAGGATACAGTAGAGTTCGATCTATCTGAACCCCCGTCTTTGGGCCCGGAACGTCGTTCTGGAGGGCTTGCAGCAGGAGTGGATGGGGCCCAGGATTTACTAACCTGGGGACTGGTACTCTGGTCCTCCTTGCCTTCCAAGGCGGTCAGCAGTAGCTCCCCACACACCCTCACTTCCCCCAGTACCTCCGTTAGCCCTCCCACACCCGGTGGCTGTCAGTTCAATAGTTATATTGGGCTTCCCTCAAAGCAGTACCCTTCCTTGACCACCTGTATAGACCCTCAACAAATATGCTGCGAATGGGGTGGAAGGGTTAAATAAATATACCACAGTCACAAGTATTTACCCGGTCAACAAGGTTAGCATATGATCAGAAATAGACACTCACACCGTGCTCCCATCTACGTCTCCTTTATGTAAGCCTGGTCATTTAGCAAGTTACAGTTTATACTTTATGTGGTTCATATGGCATATATTCATATACGGCACCGGGTGCTCTCACTTGTATTATAGGGGAACACTATTCCCAACATAGGCACCTTGTGCTCAATACATTAATAGTAAACCCCGCTTGGATTAGGGGAAGACCCAGGCACATGATAAGGAGTTCAATGGGAATTCAAGAACGTCACACAGTCTTATATAAAACAACTAACCAAAATGTGATCTCATTGGATGTGCCCTGACAATTAATGCTTGTATATCTTATCGTGTGTTGTCATGTTTGTTTATATGTTTGTTTTAAAAAAGAATAAAAAAATAAAATACAAAAGAACGTCACACAGTTATCACAATACAAAAGAAATAAGTTACATGTGGGCCCACGTTACCAAATAAAAACCTACACTAAAGCCGGCTTATAATGTTTGGGGTACCCCTAGACACTGGTCGTTAGCGTTCGCTCAAATGGATACTGTTGTGGGCACACGAGGTACCGTTGTACTTAGCCAAGATGGCGGACCCACTCTCACCACCCCTCGTCCGGGTGACAAGATGGCGTCGGGCGATCCCGAGAGCACAGCCAGCGGGCTGGGGTAGGCAGCAGGGGCAGTGGTGGAACTGGAGGAGCGTGCTGTGTTGTGGCGACCTCTGCTGGTGGGAGAGGCGTCCTCTGCGGCGCAAATGAGACGTCCACTGCAGGGCTGCTGACTGATGCTGGCGCGCTCTAAACTGTTTGGCTACCTTAAACACAGCTAAACTGTGGGTCTTAGTGAACCCTCCTGCTATCGTCGGTACTACTAACGCAACGTGGCTGTATGCATCACCGGTCTTCAGCGACGCTCGCCTAATGATATACTTGAGTCACTATAGCCGTTAGCAGCATATTTGTGTAGCTTTCTGTGGGGTGGTGGAGGTTTCGGTTGAGGTAAGAGAGGCTTGAGTAGTCCATTGGAAAGATACTTTGCACTTTAGTTCTGGGTGATGTGAAATAAGTTAATATTGAGTATTGATTTGTATACTGTGTGTTTATGTGAACATTAATTAAGTGGTAGTGGAGCTATTGATTAACTATATTATTTAATTTTGGATGTATGGAAGTGCACTAGTTGAGGCTTATTGCATTGAGATGCTGATTATAATTCACATGTGATCCGGGGACTCAGCGGGGAGTAAGGCTGTGATTGGTCGAAATACGTCACGTAAACGGGAAGTCGCAGGGAATTTGTCAGTAGAGAAGTAGACACGAGAAGGAACCGGTGAGTGGATGTGTGAGCGTAGACAAATTGTTTTACAGAACGATAGTAGTGATGTGTTGGTTATTGACTGAATGTTTGATTGTTTTAAGGTTTGTAACCTGTTGGAGAACAAATTAAAGAGTATTCGACAACTGAGTGGCATCCTGTCCATCCCTTCACCCCAGCTGCGGGAGTAAAGCAGCACAATATTAACACTACAACTCTGCACATACATCTGATTAGCACTAATCTATATATTTTATACCCAGTTTAATCACCTGTACACTTGTATAGTAATATTGCACTTTACTGTTACATTACATACTCTGGTTGGATGTCAAACTTATTTTCGTTGTGCTGCATGATGACAATACATTTTAATCGAATCTAATCTGTGCTCCACCTCCTGGGCCGCAGCTGCCTTCATTCACAGACACATTCAGAGTGAAAAGATGATGGAAGCCACAGAAGTGCATGTGTACGATGTATATAACATTAACACTCACTCAAGTGATGTGGACAGAATTTATGACTGCAAATACATGAGCAGAAGACGCCCCCCCCCCCCCCCCCCATATAAAAACATAGTCTGAAACCCTTTCACTGCCACACTACCGAAGGTTAACCCTTTACTATCACACTATACAGACGGTTACCGGTAGTGTGGCAGTGAAAGGGTTAACCTGCTCACGGCTGACTTACGATGAATTGAAAATGGGGGACCCTGATGTAAACAAGACGAAAGTCTTTCTCTGGTCTGCATCCCCTTAACAATTGTGTGTATTGAGCCGTACTGTATTGTACCCATTCTGCAATCTGTTAAATAAAGTTTTCATTCATTCATTCATTCATTCATTCATTCATTCATTCGTTCGTTCATTCATTCATTCATTCTGCAGTCGTGCGGCAGTGAAAGGGATAACCTTCCGTGTATAGTCGCAGTGGAAGGGTTAACCGTTTGGTAGTGTGGCAGTGAAAGGGTTAAAAACATGTCGTATCGCAGACGCTGGCAGGGTTTCTAGGGCTTTGTGCCAAGAGAGAGTCTTGGTCTTAACGGCATACCTCAGAATCAAAATGCATGTGTCAAAAATCTACGGGAGTATTTAAAGCATATGTAGCCCCCCCCCCCCCCCCACCCCCCCCCCCCCCCCCCCCCCCTCCTCCAATCCCCTTTAGAACTAGAAGAAAGAAATGCTTTGCTGAGAGGAAACACAGAGAGAGAGAGAGAAATTGAGAGAGGAGAGAGAGAGAGACAGACAGAGAGGGAGAGAGAGACAGAGAGAGAGGGAGAGAGAGAGAGAGAGAGAGAGAGACACAGAGAGAGAGCCAGAGAGGGAAAGAGAAAGAGAGAAACAGACAGAGAGAGAGACAGACAGAGAGGGAGAGAGAGACAGAGAGAGAGAGAGAGAAAGCACAGCACCAAAATTAGCCACATATTATATTGTGTTATTATAAGTTCCTCCTCCCCCTCTCTCTTTTCTCTCTCTCTCTCTCTCTCTCTCTCTCTCTCTCCTTCTCTCCCTTTTTTCTCTATCTGTGCCTCTCTTTCTTTTTCTCTATCTGTCCCTCTCACTCTCACTCTCTTCATCTCTGTCTTTCATTATCCAGTTATCGTTTTATACTTCCATCTCTGTTTTTATTGCCTCAATCCATCTCTCTGTATTCCTCTCTCTGTATCCATCCAGGCGAGATTGTCTCCCCAAACGTGTGTTGATGTGTGTGAGTGTGTGTGTGAGTGTGTGTGTGAGTGTGTGAGTGTGTGTGTGAGTGTGTGAGTGTGTGTGTGTGTGTGTGAGTGTGTGTGTGTGTGTGTGTGTGTGTGTGTGTGTGTGTGTGTGTGTGTGTGTGTGTGTGTGTGTGTGTGTGTGTGTGTGTGTGTGTGTGTGTGTGTGTGTGTGTGAGTGTGTGTGTGAGTGTGTGAGTGTGTGTATATTGAAATTCTTTATTCGGAATAACCCCTTGAGATGTAGCATCTCGTTTTCGAGGGGATCCTAACACAATACAGCGTATGTACATTTTCAGAAAAAGATAAAAAACACACACAAAAAACATTGGACATCAAAACAGTCTACAACAACAAAATCAACTGAGAAATGAAATTACAAAATAAGTAAACCAACATACAAGATCACAAAATAAACAGGACAAACAAAACAAAACAAAAATCCAGCAAGGATAGGAATGGATCGTTACTTCGTCCGAGATAAGTAATGAAAGTCATGATAGTATGCAATATATAAATGATAACTAAAAATGATAAACTAAAAATGATAAAAAATGATCAACTAAAAACATGTACATGTACTATGGAAGTAAGAAGACAGCGCATTATTAAATAAATAAAAAGATGAGATGGAACGAGTATTTGCAGGTAAGTTATTCCAATCAGAAGGGGCTTTGAACAAAAAGGCTTTCTTGGCTGTTGCTTTTGAGAGTGTTGAAAGTGTAGGTATGCAAAAATAGAGTTGGCTAGAATGCCTTAAATAATAATTGGAATAATATGGAGTCGAGTATTGTTTTAGATATTGTGGATAATTGAGATGAATACATTTGAAAATAAATTGTAACCAGTGGCGCTGTCTTCTTACAGTGGGAGAGGGCAAATTCAGTGTTTCATACATTAGACAGTGATGAGTTGTAAAAGGGCATCCAAGAGCAAATCTGCATAATTTATTGTAAGATGTATTGAGAGGAATGAGATTTGTTTTAGATGCAACCTGGTAGACAATATCTGCATAATCCATAAGTGGCAAAATAAGTTGAATTACAAGCTTTTTTCTAACAGAAAGAGTTAAACAGTTTCTGGAGCGGTAGAGAATACCCACACTAAGATAAATTTTTCTTACAATATGATCAATGTGACACTTAAATGATAATTCAGAGTCAAGCCAAACACCCGAGTATTTTGTGTGTTCGACTCTTTGTAAAGGTGTACCATCTAAACTATGAATAGCACATACAGGAGATTTGGCTTTAGATTTGATGCACTGGGGAGTACCAAAGATCATTGTATATGATTTGCTTTTGTTGAGTAGTAATTTGTTAGCAGCTAACCAATGTTGCAAGGAATTAAAATCAGATTGCAGAGCTAATTCAATGTGTGATAGAGTGGATTTGGAGGTGTAAATTACTGTGTCATCAGCATAGAGCTGAATACAACATTCAGAAATAATTGAAGGGAGGTCGTTTATAAAAATAGAAAAAAGAAGTGGACCAAGAGTTGAGCCCTGCGGCACACCTCTTTGTTGAACTAATAAATCAGATTTTCTACCTTGAATTGCTACACATTGTTTTCTATTATGCAGATAGGAATTAAACCATAATAAAGAATTCCTTGACAAACCAACAGAATATAATTTATCTAAAAGGAGGTAGTGGTCAACGAGATCAAAGGCCTTGCTTAAATCAATAAAAATAGCACCAGTCAAGTTACCATTATTAGAGGCAGAGAAAATATCACTAGTAAGTTTCAATAGTGCTGTAGTTGTGGAATGATTTGATCTAAAGCCAGATTGATTGGGTGATAATATATTGTTCATCTAGATAATATGATAATTGGTTATAAATTAGGGCTGGGCGATATGGCCTAAATATGATATCACGATATTTTCTGACCTTTCGGCGATACACGATACGCATCACGATGTTTTTCTTTTTTTCCCCAAACAATTCATTATGAGGCTTACCAAGACAGTATTTGAGTTTGCAAGCTAACATTAAAGACAAAATAAAATACCCATGCATTTAGCATTTTTATATTATATATTAGATTTAGATTATTGGATTATTAGATTATATATTGCATATATTTAGCAATGAGATATTATATGATTTAGATATGAAATATGATGAATTGAAAATGGGGGACCCTGATGTAAACAAGACGAAAGTCTTTCTCTGGTCTGCATCCTCCAGTCCACTGTTGACTGTTGTTGTATTGAGCTGTACTGTATTGTACCCATGCTGCAATCTGTTAATAACGTTCTCATTCATTCAGTCGGCAAACAGAATCATTTTGATTGACAGTCGCGTCTGCCAATTACGTCACATCGCTTGCACCCGCCCTGCTGTTCTTAGCACCAATCGGCAAGCGCGTATTTATTTTTTACTTCCGCCATTGGAGAGCTCAATGACAATAACAATGGCAGCTCGCCGCGGCCGACGTTTAGCTTTTAGCTCCGCAGAAGGACTAAACGACTGGAGGCATAATGATTTTACTGCAACGGATGTTATAATAAAAGCCTTTCCATACATCTGTCTGATTGAAAACTTTATTAACAGACCGCAGAATGGGCACAACTGAGTCAGCACGGGCTGAGATATGAACGACTAACGCTTGCTATATCTAGGTCGACCTCGGTCGTTGCTATGTAAATACGCTGATGTTATTGAAAGTGTAACTATATAACGTTAATGCCACAAAACGAATGCCTTTGTTATCATAAGTAGTAACTTTTGATGCAGTAGTGTGTGTGGGGCGGCGCTGTTCAAAAGTGTCAACGTGTGGACCAGATTGACGCGACACAAGCCTCTTGGTCAAAACATCACGATATCCACGATACGTTTAAAAAGTGTATCGTTAATGAACTGTACCCGATATTTATATAATATCGTCATATCGCCCAGCCCTATTATAAATTCACTTTTCAAATATTTTTATAGTGGAGCAGATAATTGAGATTGGACGGTAATTATTAGGTTCTAGAAAATCACCCCCTTTATGCAAAGGAGTGATACAAGACCACTTCCAGATAGCCTGGTATTTCACAAGTGGATAATGACATGTTGAAGAGATCACAGAGTGGATACATGATAATGTGTGATGCTATAATTAGAAATTTGTTCTCAATGTCATCTAACCCGGGACCACTACCTACCTTCAGATTTAATTGCAGCATGGACCTCAACAGGTGTTATTTTCTTAAAAGAGAAGGAGCTGTTACAGGGCTGAATATTGTTAAGAGCAATATAAGGATCATGCATTGTGGGAGAAGAGACAGAAGAAAAGTGTTGATTGAATGCATCCGCGACTAAATTAGGATTGTGTAAAATAATATTGTTGACTCTTATTTGGTTGGAGGATATATTTTTATCCGAACCAGTTAAGTCTTTTATTTTCTTCCAAACGTTTTTGGGATTTTTAAAAACACGAGTAAGAGACTCTCTATAATAATTGGCTTCTGCATTTCTGGTCATGGTTTTGGATTTACGAGATGCTGCCCAAGCTTTGTCTCTCTGCCTGAAAATACCTATAAGTTCAGAAGTAATCCAGGGGAGATGCCTTCCTTTGACTTTTATATTTTTATAAGGAGCATGCTTGTCAATAGTTTTAGTAAACTCAGAGAGAAAGAAGTCCCAAGCACAGTGAACATTTGGTATTAGTTGGTACCTATCCCAATTGATGGAAATCACGTCATTGATAAATTGGTCAATGTTAATTTTTTTATATTGCCTGATTTTAATTAAGTTTGGGTGGTGATTTAGGAAGTTTAATTTTCCAAATACAGTACACAAGTGAGTGGTCACTGAAACAATCAGACATTACACCTGATTTTAAAATTCTATCTGGATGAGAGACCAGTATCCAGTCAATTAGAGATTGAGATGTGGGTGTGACACGAGTGGGCTCATTAATTAGCTGGCTTAAATTCAAATGACCAAATATGCTTTTTTGTTTGTTAGATGATTTATCAATCCAATTTTTATTAAAGTCTCCCAGAATAATAAGTTCATTTTTATTACTTATAGAGTTTATAGTAGAGGCTATACAATTAAAGGATTCAGCAGGTGAAGAAGGAGGTCTGTAAATATTTCCTATAGTAATATACTTGTTTTCATGCAGAGTTACCTTTACAAAGATACTCTCAAAGTGAGACGGCTCAACAACAGGTGTAATTCGTTCGGAAGCCAGAGTGGATGACACATATGTGGCTAAACCGCCTCCCTTTGTTCCCCTGTCAGCTCTATATAAGACATAATTTGTGAGTTTAATTTCATTATTAGATATTCTAGTGGAGAGCAAGGTTTCAGACAGGGTTATAATATTTGGTTTATATAGTTCAACCCATGCACGAAGTAGAGTGATTTTGGTACGAAGGCTTCTGATATTCAAATTAATAAGCCCAGGGGTCTGGGTGAGTAGCCCCATAGATATCTATAGAACACTAGATAGCTTAAGGAGGAGTCACCAGCGTCACTGAACCGCCGCCATCTTGCTCCAGTCAGCCTTGAGTGAGAGTGAGTGAGCTGCACAGACAAAAATACTCATAACTCGCTGAAATATTGACGGATTTACAAACGGGTTGGTTTGCTATAAACATCAAAGATGTACTTATGATACTGCATACTTGTAAAAAAAAATATTTTTTAAAGATATTTTTTTTACAAACCGCTTGAATCATAGCCACGTTAATAATGCTTGTAATAAACCAAACCGTTTGTAAATCCGTCAATATTTCAGCGAGTTATGAGTATCTTTGTCTGTGCAGCTCACTCACTCTCACTCCTCCAATGTACAGTTTCTATGCCAAATGTATATACACTCCTTTTCTGGACACTTTTGTATCACAAACAGTACTGTATTTGCAAATCTGATATGTCATAAATGTATAGATGTAGCAGTACTGTCTATCTGTATGTCATGTATGTCATATATGTTATGATGAATTGAAAATGGGGGACCCTGATGTAAACAAGTCGAAAGTCTTTCTCTGGTCTGCATCCCCTTAACAATTGTATGTATTGAGCTGTACTGTACTGTACCCATTCTGCAATCTGTTAATAAACTTTTCAATCAATCAATCAAACTCAAGGCTGACCTGGGCAAGATGGCGGCGGTTCAGTGACGTCGCTCTCCATTGGCCGGCAGCGCGGGTAAGCTATCTAGTGTTCTATATATATCTATGAGTAGCCCAACGTTAACCGCATTTCCCTAGCCAAAGATGAGGGAGAGAGAGAGAGAGAGAGAGAGAGAGAGAGAGAGAGAGAGAGAGAGAGAGAGAGAGAGAGAGAGAGAGAGAGAGAGAGAGAGAGAGAGAGAGAGAGACAAGAAGGAAAAATTAAATAAATGAATTGGAAAAAAACAAACAAATGGAATGGATATGAAACTGAGAAGAAAAGCACAAGAGATAAATGAAAAGAAAGGAAGTATGCCAGGTAAGACTTGCATCTGCAGCGTTCTGCATGCAGTGTCCCATACGTGTATTCAGTCATGGTCCCGGGTAGTCATAGCAACGAGGATGCCTTGGTGATGATGACGTCATCTTCAAGCGTCATTGTTTGCAGCAGCTCGGGAAGCACGCTGGATACTTGGAGTCAGTAAGTATCTCCTCCTGAGCGTCATGAAAGATGTTTTCGTCGCCTCCACTCAGCCAGTATGTAATACGGGGATTCCTGTACATAGTTCCATCAATATAAAGTTTATCCATGAACATACGAGCATTCCGTTTGTTTTTCCTCGCATCCGCCATGACCGGGTAGAGCCATAGATATCTATAGTAGAGCAGCCTGCGTCTACTCATGATCTCTGCCGGTGTTCTGCAAAATCCTACTCCCTGCTGAATTCTACTGCCGAGCGCTCCTGCGCTTGCGCACGCATGCGCATGACCCACAATCCTTTCCCACTCGTTTTCAAGCTACAATATTCTGCAGCCGAACGTCTTGTTTGACTTGTTGATGGTGAGCAATATCTTAAAACATATTTGTACATACATAACTTATTACTGTTTAAGCATGTAAATATTTGCATGTAATTGGCTTTGCAGCAGAATGTATAAAGCATGTATAAAGTAGATGATAAAATGTCGTACACCAAAATGTGACATGTGACTCCCAGCTGACGACACCCAGCTGTAACACGCAGCTGTAAAAAGATATAGGCCTGAGTTTAGCGTTATCTTGTTTTAAAATCACTTTTGTATGCATCAAAGATCACTTGTGTGTTAATAATCACTTTTTATGCATCAAAAATTATCTGACAGGAATAACCTAAAAAGTTCCTCGGATCTCTGGTGAGTTTCACTTTTAGTTTCAGGAAGTTGGATGTTGTCTCTCATGCTTCTACATTGTAGGTCAAGAATGTTATTAGCCATGTTGAAAATTTCTTTTTGGAGATTACCCGTCAGACGTTGTAGTTTGTTTACGTCATCCTGAGTGAGGCATTGTCTGCCTTTAGCACCTCGATGAGTGAGTTGTTGTACTCCACAGAAGCTTTTAACTCTTTGACATTGTTTGTCAGCTGTTCGAGTAGATCAAGCTTCTGGAGTTGATGTTGAATAGATGTTAAAGACTCACGGATGTCGCTGGTTGGGTCATCCGCATCACTCGAGCCCAGCTCACTTCGGGTGCGTTTGGTATCGGGTTTGGTGCCCGCCATAGCGTTTTCTTTATAAAACGCGTCAATATAGGCTTCCAGTCCCTCCCTGTGTGTGAGTGTGTGTGTGTGTGTGTGTGTCTGTGTGAGAGAGTGTGTGTGTGTGTGTGTGTGTTTGTGTGTGTGTCTGTTTGAGGTGAGAATCTGATGATGTTGCTCTTTTGTATTTGAAGTGGTTTTGTCAGATAGTTGTCGAGTGCAGGGTAGGGGGTTGTCGTGCACGCAGGGAACAAAATTAACTTTTTGACTTACCAGCCATTTGGCTGGTAGATTTTAAAAACGACCAGCCAGGCAGATTTTTTTACCAGCCAAAAATTAAAAATAGCTTTTTAGTATATCGCCATGTGTTATTATTACTATATAATACTCTCATATGCTATTTTCAATTAATATCATAAACAACATAAGGAATATTAGCATAATTTTGAGTGGACTGAAGGAATGAGTCAGCGTTAATAGTTTTAAATGCAAATAATTTATTGAAACATAGAAGTGGGGTCGGGGACACACACACTGTTTCAACTCACCACCCCCGCATCATATTGTAGTCTAGTCTGTCTTCAAACTTCCACTCCTCTCGAAACCTTTTTATATTTGAATATCAACATTATCTGTGCATCCTCAGTAATCCTCAGTTTACTACAATATACTCCTCTCCTGAGTCCTGACTAGTGACTTCATCATCTTTCCAAACGCACGCACACACACACAGAGAAAGGGAGAGTGCCCCCCCCCCCCCCCATTTCCCTTTCCCCAGTCCACACTGTCTGCTGTTCTCTATGGCTCTGCCGCTGATCAGGATTAGCTTGTTAGCTTACGCTAACATAACATTCATTTCGGGCGATGTGGGCATAAAGGAATGGCGACGATGCAATGCATGTTAGATGCATTTGACCCGTTGTGAGAAGAAGAAAAAACCACAGACTTATTTCGGCTCGCAAAATAGGCGCACTGCTGTGTAGCTCTGCTCTCAGGGAACAAACTTAACTTTTTGACTTACCAGCCATTTGGCTGGTAGATTTTAAAAACTACCAGCCAGGCAGATTTTTTACCAGCCATTGGCGGTTGGCTGGTACTTATTTTGTTCCCTGCGTGCACGTGTGAGTGTGTTTGTACATGTGTGTGTGTGTGTGTTTGTACATGTGTGTGTGCACAGTCTCCCTCTCCCCCTCTGTCTCCTGCTACCCTCCTCTTACTCTACCCCCCCCCCTCCTCCAACAAAACAAAGCAAAACAGTCAAACGGAGAAATCAGAAGAAATCAGTACATTACAGAATGAACTTCTTGTGTGATTGACAGTCTTTATGGTGGCTGTATTCCGTTGGATGTCCTTTTCTTGTCACAGCAGCTCACAATTCGTGCTGCTGTGTTTGCACATTCTTGTATTTCTCCCAGTAGGTATGGGAGTCTTGAGTTATTGTCCAATTTTTTCAAAGTCTCTTTGGGTGTTTGCAATTTGTGGGAAGTATATGTCTCTGATGTCTTGGTATAGTGGGCAGGTTGAAGTATATGTCTCTGATGTCTTGGTATAGTGGGCAGCAGGGGAGGAAACTAACTTTTTGGCTTACCAGCCAACTGGCGGGTATCTGATTTTTTTTACCAGCCAAATAGATTTTTTACCAGACAAAAAAAATCGCTAATTGTGATAATTACTTCTTTGTACGTCTTCGTCTAAATTGATTTTCAATCATAGTAAATTAATCACACTGTCTCTACTCTTCAAAATATTACATCATTAAATCACATATTAACATGAAAGAGGGAACTATTCTGGACTGGGTTGGGCTGAACTGGGCAGTGAAAGATGCTGGGTTGGGCTGGTCTAGGTTATACTGAATGATGAATTGAAAATGAATTGAAAATGGGGGACCCTGATGTAAACAGACGAAAGTCTTTCTCTGGTCTGCATCCCCTTAACAATTGCATGTATTGAGCCGTACTGTACTGTACCCATTCTGCAATCTGTTAAATAAAGTTTTCATTCATCACAGCTCAACTACTAGGAATGTGTGTCTGACTCTTAAGTGCAGGAAATATTCATCAGAAAGGGGGGACATGATGGAGGGAATGGAAAGAGCAGGTTTGACAGAAGCAGGGTTGAAGGGATTGATTGATTGAAAAGTTTATTAACAGATTGCAGAATGGGTACAGTACAGTTCAATACATACAATTGTTAAGGGGATGCAGACCAGAGAAAGACTTTCGTCTTGTTTACATCAGGGTCCCCCATTTTCAATTCATCATAACATATTGGAGTGTGGAGGAAGTGGACAAGGCATTAAGCAAACAGGACTGAAATGGGGGACCCTGATGTAAACAAGACTAAAGTCCTTCTCTGGTCTGCATCCCCTTAACAATTGTGTGTATTGAGCTGTACTGTATTGTATCCATTCTGCAATCTGTTAATAAAGTTTTCAATCAATCAATCAATACTGGGTTGGGCAGTGAAAGAACCAAGCATTTCACTGTAATGTAATAGCTAAATAAAACAACTTGAACTCGACTTGTTACATTTGCACTCTGGTTGTATGCCAAATGTATTCTGGTTGTACTTGTGCTGTAAGATGACAATACATTGGAACCGAATCGACAACGCTAGGGGTTCAGCGGGTGTATTCTGAATGCCAAATATGACAACATCACCGTTGTGAAGGGCATATGGGCGAGTGGTGATATGCTGGGAAACCCGGTAATAATAAAATGTCACTCGGCTGCATTTAAGCAAAGCCGCTCAGTATAGTCCACTATGTTGAATGCGCGTTATGGTAGCTTGTTACATGCTAGGTAGCTAGCCGGCTAATGTTGTTGACTTGTCATTCTCATCCGACTCGAAGGAGACGCGTCGCGTGCTGTTGTTCGCCCCCATGTCAGACCGCACCGATATCCGAAAGCGACGACTCTACATGCAATTATTTTCATCCACTCATGTGTTTTTGTAAGTTTGTCTACGTTGTCAAGCCGGCTGCCGGTGGCAGGAGTTTGTATGTCTGCGCGCAGTGGTCTGTCCACTTCCCCTAGATGGGCGGCATCTTCTAGAAAACGAGTGTTCATTGGAGGAGCTTAGAGCGCATCTGTACAACGATGATGTTCATTGGTTATGGTCTGATTATTATGTGGCGCAAATGGGAGGAATCAAGGGGGGAGTCAGAGTTCGGTTTGTGTCAGTGAGCGAATCAGCAGATTGCAGAATGATTTTTTTGTTTTGTTTTGTAATTACTAATACTCGCCAGACTGGCGAGTGCTCTTCATGAATTACTCGCCAAACGTAAAAAATACTCGCAATTGGCGAGTAAAGTGGCCTAATTTCCTCCCCTGGTGGGCAGGTTGAAGTATATGTCTCTGATGTCTTGGTATAGTGGGCAGGTTGAAGTATATGTCTCTGATGTCTTGGTATAGTGGGCAGTAAGGGTATTTCCTAACAGCAGGTTGAAGTATATGTCTCTGATGTCTTGGTATAGTGGGCAGGTTGAAGTATATGTCTCTGATGTCTTGGTATAGTGGGCAGTAGGGCTGCAACTAATGACTAGTCGACTAATCTGCCGATTATTTTTTCGATTAGCCGACTAATCGAAAACCAATGTAAACAACAACAAAAAAAAATGATTTTTTTATTATTATTTTTTTAATTACCTATCTTTGTGAAAGTGGCTTCTCAGCTCTGGTCCAGCTGAAGACAGAGCAGAGGAACAGATTGGACATTGAGCATGACCTCAGAGTTGCTTGTCTACCATCACCCCAGACTTTGAGACTCTTGTCAGGAGCAAACAACAACATCATAACATGATGATCCCATAGCAAATTAAAATAATGACTCATGAAACATTTGAATTTGGATCTTTAAGCCACTTTAAATGAAAATGTATTTGAAGAACAATACAGCAATCACTCATAACAAGATAAATAAATTAAATTATACAAATTAAAGTGGAAGTGTACTTTAAATAACTTTTGTTTGCTGTGTGTGAGAGGAGTCCGTGTGTGTGTGTATGTGTGTGTGTGTCTTACTCTGATCGCTGTGTGAGTGAGAGGTGTGTACTGTGTAATTTGTGTGTGTGTGTGTCTTACTCTGATCGCTGTGTGTGAGTGAGAGGAGTGTGAATGTGTGTGTGTCTTACTCTGATCGCTGTGTGTGAGTGAGAGGAGTGTGTATGTGTGTGTGTCTTACTCTGATCGCTGTGTGTGAGTGAGAGGAGTGTGTATGTGTGTGTGTCTTACTCTGATCGCTGTGTGTGAGTGAGAGGAGTGTGTATGTGTGTGTGTCTTACTCTGATCGCTGTGTGTGAGTGAGAGGAGTGTGTATGTGTGTGTGTCTTACTCTGATCGCTGTGTGTGAGTGAGAGGAGTGTGTATGTGTGTGTCTTACTCTGATCGCTGTGTGTGAGTGAGAGGAGTGCGTGTGTAATGTATTGTGTGTCTAGTCTGATCATCATCTCCTGCAGGGGAACAATGTTTTCAATGTCCAAAATTTGCTATGGGATCATCATGTTATGATGTTGTCTGGAACCCTGAGAAGCCACTCTCACAAAGATAGGTAGTGCACAAAAAAAAAAAAAAAAAAATTTAAATAACGTTTTTTTTTTTTTTTTTTTTTTTTTTTAATGACTAATCGACGCAACAATTTCTCGTCGACGATTTTTTATAATCGACGTCGTCGATTATGTCAACTAATCGTTGCAGCCCTAGTGGGCAGGTTGAAGTATATGTCTCTGGTGTCTTGGAATAGTGGGCAGGTTGAAGTATATGTCTCTGATGTCTTGGTATAGTGGGCAGGTTGAAGTACATGTCTCTGATGTCTTGGTATAGTGGGCAGGTTGAAGTATATGTCTCTGATGTCTTGGTATAGTGGGCAGGTTGAAGTATATGTCTCTGATGTCTTGGTATAGTGGGCAGGTTGAAGTATATGTCTCTGATGTCTTGGTATAGTGGGCAGGTTGAAGTATATGTCTCTGATGTCTTGGTATAGTGGGCAGGTTGAAGTATATGTCTCTGATGTCTTGGTATAGTGGGCAGGTTGAAGTATATGTCTCTGATGTCTTGGTATAGTGGGCAGGTTGAAGTATATGTCTCTGATGTCTTGGTATAGTGGGCAGGTTGAAGTATATGTCTCTGATGTCTTGGTATAGTGGGCAGGTTGAAGTATATGTCTCTGATGTCTTGGTATAGTGGGCAGGTTGAAGTATATGTCTCTGATGTCTTGGTATAGTGGGCAGGTTGAAGTATATGTCTCTGATGTCTTGGTATAGTGGGCAGGTTGAAGTATATGTCTCTGATGTCTTGGTATAGTGGGCAGGTTGAAGTATATGTCTCTGATGTCTTGGTATAGTGGGCAGGTTGAAGTATATGTCTCTGATGTCTTGGTATAGTGGGCAGGTTGAAGTATATGTCTCTGATGTCTTGGTATAGTGGGCAGGTTGAAGTATATGTCTCTGATGTCTTGGTATAGTGGGCAGGTTGAAGTATATGTCTCTGATGTCTTGGTATAGTGGGCAGCAGGGGAGGAAATTAGGCCACTTTACTGGCCAAATGCTGGTATTTTTTACGTTTGGCTGGTAAAAAAAATCAGATACCCGCCAGTTGGCTGGTAAGCCAAAAAGTTAGTTTCCTCCCCTGCTGGCGAGTATACAAAAAAATAAAACATTCTGCAATCACTGCACTGGCAAACGGTGCGCGTCTTCTGAGTGTTCGCTTTAGTTGACAGTGCCACGAGAGCACTGCACAAGACCACCCGCGGACATATAATGTTTAATAAACGCTTGCGCAGTACTGGCCAACCCGCGGACATATAATAATAAAAGTCCCGCGGTACTAGGCTAGCCATCAGGAGCACTCGCAAACAGATAACGTTAAACACAGCAGAAGATGGAAAACAGACAGACTGACCAACGGGGAACTGCATCCAACCCTAGTACAACCCTCGAGTATAAGTTACTAAGGACACATTTAAATCACAGAGGTGTAATGTTAGTCTACTGGAACTGTATACAGTGGTTAGCTTCTAGTTAGCGTTTTAGCTATAGCTGCTTGCTAGCTAACGTTAGCCCCGTGTGCTCAAAGCAGCCAGCTAGGTGTATCTGTTATGACTATAATGTTTCCAAAAAAGCACCGGACTACGACGTAAGGTTAGACATTTTATTTCATGCTCAAAAGCCCCTGGCTTGCACATCGCAGTCACGAAAGGGGCTAGCTCAACCAGTGCACTGTGCACAACAGCACACCAACCCAACTGACGTTACCACAACACTTGACGGTACTTCACAGCACTGTCGTAAGACCACCGTGCTGTCTTAAAGGCACAGTGTGCCTACCCAGATGCATACACAACATTGACACGGCTTGACATACAAAGAAGTAATTATCACAATTAGCGATTTTTTTTGTCTGGTAAAAAATCTGTTTGGCTGGTAAAAAAAATCAGATACTCGCCAGTTGGCTGGTAAGCCAAAAAGTTTGTTTCCTCCCCTGGTGGGCAGGTTGAAGTATATGTCTCTGATGTCTTGGTATAGTGGGGTATAGTGGGCAGGTTGAAGTATATGTCTCTGATGTCTTGGTATAGTGGGCAGGTTGAAGTATATGTCTCTGATGTCTTGGTATAGTGGGCAGGTTGTTAAGAAGTGGAGCTCGGTTTCCACCTCATCTTGTGTGCAGTGGGTTCTCTCTCTCTCTCTCTCTCTCTCTCTCTCTCTCTCTCTCTCTCTCTCTCTCTCGCTCTCTCCCCCCCCCCCTCTCTCTCTCTCTCTCTCTCTCTCTCTCTCTCTCTCTGTGGTGTATTGTTTGTTTACCACTTGGAGGGTTTAGTCTTGTGAAGGTGGCATACTGTGGGATTAATGTTCTAATCTTTTAATCATCTGGTGCATATTTATGATTTACATGTGATTATGGTGCTTTCGTGGTTTCAGTACTGTGAAGGAGCAGCCTCTCTGAGATGAGACAAGATAAGATAAGATAAGGTAAAATTAGATCAAATAATCTAATCTATATCTATCTATAGTCGTACAACCCTGGCCTATATTTTATTTCATAAATATATTATTCTATTGTGCTTCATTCTTCTACCCGAGCGCTCCATCGGCGGACCGCAAATGACATCGGCGTCATAAATCAATCTCTCCAGACTGTATGACATTAAGTAGAGTTTCCCCCCCCCCCCCCCAAATGTATCCAAGAGTGAAGACCCTAACCATGTCACAACAGCAGTCATAGTGTATATTTTCAGCAATACGTTTGTTTACCAATAGGTTAAAGTGTTATTAGTGAGATTTTAGTTCATGGAATGTGTTTATTATTTCGCGAATATCCACCATTTTGAATGAGCAACAAGTAGCCAGTTGTAGTCCTATGAGGAGAGGGCATCCAGAGTTCTCAATGAGCGTTGACATTTCGGAAAACTTAGTTTTTTAATTAAATGTATCTTATGGTTTATCTTTTTTTATTGGAAGAATGCGTGCAGATTTATACATTTCAGTTATCCAAATCATACAACTTCCATTTCCTTCCCCATTCCTATCCCCTAACCCCACCCCATCCCACCCAGTGAGGGCGACGACAAACATACATATAATTCACGTAAATAAAATAAATTAAAACATTTAAATAATTCAACATAAATACAGATGTGACAGACAAAACTGCGCAAAAAGAAATGACGTACAATTTAAAGAAATAAGAAAAAAATATAAATAAGAAAGACAGTAATAATAATATATAATATAAGTAATACTCTCCATTTTAGTAGCATAATTTCCAGATGGTAAAACAAATAAAATGGAAAGTAAATGTAACACCCTCAGCAGACCACCACAAACAATGCCATCTCCCCAGCCATACGTGGGCTAGCAGTGTCAGAAAGGTAGGTGGGGGAAGGAGGGGGGTCATGGGGTCCAAAGTTTGGAAGGAGTCATATGGGTTTTGAAATTAGATAGGAAGGGCTGCCATGTTTTGTGGAAGGTATCTGTGTGGCCTTGTGTAGTAAATCTGATTTTCTCTACATGTATGAGAGACATAACATCCCTCATCCAGTGTAAGTGTGAAGGGGAGTGGCTGCCTTCCAGTTGAATAGGATGAAGCATCTGGCAATGAGTGAGGCAAAGGCCATGGCATTGGATTGCCCAATAGATATTGCAGCGTTCTCCGGTGTCAGACCAAATAATGCAATAAGAGGGCATGGGTCAACATTCACAGAAAATATATCTGAATAAGATTTAAAAATGGAAGTCCAGAAAGGGGCCAGTGCTGGACAATGCCAAAACATATGGATAAGTGAGCCAGGGGCTTGGTGGCACCGGTCGCATGTGGGATCCATGCCAGGGTTTATCTTCGCCAGTCTAGTCTTTGACCAATATAGACGGTGGAGGAGCTTGAACTGTATCAGTGAATGGCGGGCACATATTGAAGAAGAGTGTATTCGGGCAAGAGCATTTTCCCATTCTTTGTCTGTAAATTGATGATTTAGATCAGACTCCCAGTTTTGTCTTATAGCCAGTACTGAAGAATGGAGAAGTGCATTAAATAATTTTAATGCAAAAAAAGTGTCCTCTGTTCTTTCATTCCAGCCTTGCCTAAACACCAGCTGATGATTTCACTAATTGGCTCACCTCTTCAACTAACTCACCTGGTGCAATGTATAGTTAAAATGAAAACTTGGCCCACGATGGAATGAGTTTGAGACCCCTGGTCTATCCCTTTAAAAAAAAAATGTACTTTTACTTTTTAGTACTTAAGTACATATAAAAGTAGGACTTTTTGACATTTACTCAAGTGTGTTTCTAGCCAGATACTTTTTTACTCGAGTCAGATTTTGAGACGGTACCCATACTTTCACTTAAGTATAATTTCTGGGTACTTTTTACACTGTAGTGGAAAATGTATGGTTTCTATATATTAGATCAGAATTACATCATTGCGATCGATCTCAGCCCTTCCACAGTAGGCTACTCGGTAATATATTAACTTTGACAGGCCTCTGTGAAGGGCTGTGTTTGTCTACACCAAACAGAGGCATAATGACATCCTGTGAGCATTCTGGGTCAGGATAGATGATTTGATGTTAGGGGAAGAGACGCCTGTTTAAACCGGTCATGTGATCAACTGTTCTAGAATGTCTATAAAGATCTTCTTCTTCTTCTTCCTCCCTTTCTGACCGGCGCCGGGTTTCATATCAATTTGGTTCTGTATTACCCCTGTTCTGTATTACTTCTGTTCTAAATCAATTCTGTACTCTTAAACCAATGCTTTAAGTTGAATAAACTTCTATTTGATAATAATTAAAGACCAGCCTCGTCTGCTTTTCCTTTAGAAGCCCATTCTCCTTCATATTGGTGACCGCAACGTCTGGCTGTCGCCCAGGGCTCCTCGGCCGGTCCGGCTCGTGGAGAACTCTCTCGCAGAAATCGGCAGATAGGTCGACAACCCCAGAGGTAAGCGCTTGGCTTTTAGAAATTATCTGCTGATATAGTCATTCTGCGAGAGAGCAGCCTGAGCCTGGCCGACTGACTGGCTCAGTTGGCAGCTAAAAAGAACACGTAAAGAATGGAGACGATGGAGGCTGGCACTAAAAATGTATCCTTTAATTGCGTACAAATCCTCATCTAAAAAAGGCACTATTGATCTGTTGTTAATGTGGTCCTTATCTATCTCTCTCTCTCAACTTCTCCCTGTTTTCTCTTGAATGAATGAATGAATGAATGAATGAATGAATGAATGAAAACTTTATTAACAGATTGCAGAATGGGTACAGTGCAGTACAGCTCAATACATACAATTGTTAAGGGGATGCAGACCAGAGAAAGACTTTCGACTTGTTTACATCAGGGTCCCCTATTTTCATTTCATCGTAACATATATGACATACATGACATACAGATAGACCGTACTGCTACATCTATACATTTATGACATACCAGATTTGCAATTACAGTACTGTATTTGTGATACAAAAAGAGTCCAGAAAGAAAAGAGTATATACATTAGGCGTAGAAACTGTACATTGGATTGGGTAGGTGGGGGTGGGGGGGGGACTGTACATTGGAGGTGGTTGGGGGGGGGGGGGGGGGGGTTGGGTAGGAGTGGGGGGGGGGGGGGGGGTTGGAGTGGGGGGGGGGTTGGGTAGGAGGGGTGGGTGGGGACTGTACATTGGAGGTGGTTGGGTGGGGGGGGGGGGGGGTAGGAGTGGGGGGGGGGGGGGTTGGGTAGGAGGGGTGGGGGACACTGTACAACTGTACAAACAACACTGTACATTGGATTATTGACAAGACCATACTTGGTAATTTACTGTACATTGGAGGGGGTTGTGTTCGGACATTTACAGGGGCCAGTTTCGAGTTGCAGTCTCCCTTAGGTGTTTTTTGAGAGTGTTTTTGAAAGTGGGTAGTGATTCACATTCCTTTACAGCTTTGGGTAGGGCGTTCCACATTGATGTGGCATAATTGCGAAACGTGTTTAGTCCCTTGTTTGAGCCGAATCTGGGTTTAACATGATTTGTGGAGCTCCCTCTGGTGTTGTGATCGTGGTATTCACTGACCTTTGGGAAGTATTTAGTCATGTACATGGGTACCTTGGTCGTGTAGTGTATCTTGTAGACCAGGCCCATTGCAAGTTGCTGTACTCTGTCGTCTACTCTAAGCCATCCTAGGTTGTCAAAGTGGGCAGGGGTGAGGTGGGTTCTAGGAGTAAGGTCAAGCAGTAGTCTGACCAGTTTGTTTTGAGATGTTTGTAATTTTGTTTTTAGCGCCTTTGAGGTGCTTTGGTACCATGAGGTGCAAGCATAGTCGTAGTACCCTTGAATGAGTGCTCCTGCTAGAGTCTTCAGGGTATTCTTGTTTACCAGTGAGGAGATCCGGTACAAGAAACAAGTTCGTTGGTTGACTTTTTTTATTACATTGGATGCCATTTTG
This sequence comes from Notolepis coatsorum, assembly GCF_963971535.1. NCBI lineage: Eukaryota > Metazoa > Chordata > Actinopteri > Aulopiformes > Paralepididae > Notolepis > Notolepis coatsorum. The sequence goes on along the minus strand of NW_028173885.1, from coordinate 32,354 downwards.
TCACAGGAAAGATTTGCCTCTAGGATGGAACCCAGGTAGGTAATATCTTCTTTCCTTGTGACAATATTGTCACCCACTGCAACTGAGAAGCCGTCGGTCTTGCTGAGTTTGTTATTTGAACCGAAGAGAATGGACTCTGTTTTGCCCATGTGTAATGATAGTTTGTTATCAGCGAGCCATATGCAGATTTTGCTTAGTTCTGAGCTGAGGGTTTTTTCAACCTGTAACTTGTTCTTGTCAGAGACCAGCAGGGCTGAGTCGTCCGCAAACAGGAACAAGTTGCAGTCACAAGCTGACGACATGTCATTTGCATAAATTAGGAACAGTAGCGGACCTAGTATGCTTCCTTGTGGAACACCACAGTTTACTGTGAGGGGGGGGGATAGGGTACCGTTTACCTCCACCATCTGCTCTCTCCCCTCCAGGTAGGATTGCATCCAGCTCACTGATAGACTATCAAAACCAATTGCTTTTAGCTTGTCAATCAGAATGGTGTGATTGACAGTGTCGAAGGCCTTTTGTAGGTCCAGCATGACCATGCCGCAGTATTTGCCCGCGTCCACCTCTTGTTTGATGTGGTCGTTTAAATAGAGAAGGCATGTGTCAGTGGAGTGGGATGTTCTGAAGCCAGATTGGAATTCGTAGATTAGAATTTTTTCCGCAAGGTATTTTTCGACCTGTTCGTATACAATTTTTTCCATGACTTTCGAGATGGAGGTAAGGATAGAAACAGGGCGGTAGTTGCCTGGGTCTAATTTACTGCCTTTTTTGTGCAGAGGTGTCACTCTCGCAATTTTGAAGTCCTTGGGGACGTGTCCCTGTTTTATAGAGAGGTTTATTATGTGTGTGATGACTGGGGTGATGGCGGCTGCTGAGTCTCTGAGGAATTTGGAGGGGATGTTGTCATGGCCAGTGGCCTTGTTAGGTTGGAGGGCGCTCAGTTTTTTGAGTACCTCATCTGTTGTTACCATTTCCAGTTTGAAGTCGTCTTTGTGGACCCCTAGGTTTTTGTAGTAAGCTACTATGTGTTCTACCCCATAATGCCCTGAGTGGGAGGGTAGTTTGTTTACCAGTGTTGTGGCTATGTTTGTGAAGAAACTATTTAAGTAATTGGCTACATCCAGCTTTTCTGTGATGAGCGTGTTGTCCGTCTTTATGTTTATGTTTGAGAATCTGGTTTTAAGTTTTTTACTGCAGCCTAGTTGGTTATTGAGTAATTTCCAAAGTTCACACGGTTTGTTTTTGTTTTCCTCGGTTTTGTCATTGATGAATTTTTTCTTTGCTGTTTTGATCATGGAGTTTACATCATTTCTTAGTCTGTTTCTTTCCAGTTTGAGTTCAGTCACGTGGGCTTGGAGTTCACTGCTCGTGACTATCACTCTCTTTCCCTTTTATTCTAGATAAGTCATTTGTTTATTCTATCATTGTATTGTATACATAGAAGTCATAATCGTTGTTTAGCTATTTAATGAACCAACTGTTTGGATCACCTGATCAGTGATCATAGAGCAGTCATCTTTTGTTTGGGTTGCTACCATAGATCAAATCTATCTAACAGACTAGCTGGTTGGGTCACTTACAGAAGTAACCATAGAGCAGTTAGGTTTTTTTTGTTTGGGTTGCATACCATAGAACAGATCTATCTAACAAACTATAGCTGTTTGGGTCACTTACCGGGTAACCATAGAGCAGTTAGGGTTTGTTTGTTTGGGAAACTTTACCATAGGACGAACATAGAATGAAGGAGCTGTTTGGATTCCTTGATAAGGGGTCATAGAGCAGCCGCACTGCACTGTTGTGTGTCTCTGCTGGAGACAGAAATTAAATACAGTTTAGTGTCTTAGATGAAAACGTCGGTTAGTCGAATAGTTATTAATTGATCTGATGTAAACTGGGAACTTTTTTGTTGTTGAATAAGGGAATGCCTGGCGACTGTGCGAAATCACAAGTCCGATACAAGACGCCTACCAGGTAAAGCCTATACGCCGTTTCTTAACTAATAGAAGAAGAATAACATGTATAAGTACATATGATGGATTGAAGAACAAGTCCTTGTTCTGTTTGTTTTTAACAAGAACAACCACATGAGATATATTCTTGAAAACATTTGATATTTTTCCATTCACACCTGGGAGCTGCCCAGTACAACCACAGTCTGATACCGTTGGCCACTGAGCAACTCCACTGGATCAATTGGGGGTTAAGTGCTTTGCACAAGGGCACTTTAGTGGCAGGAATCGAACCAGCTACCTTCCGGCGCTTCTGTAAACCATTAACCCCACCACCGACACAATTCTGGGCGTTCTGCCAATTTCAAATCTTATGTTTGCTCAAGCGGTGAAGTCCAACCATATTGTGATAAGAATACAAGATGGGTCAATAATTAACAGTAGGTTGTTGATTTTGTTAGTAGGGTAAAAGTTTGTCCATGTAACTGGGTCTCACTGACACCTGGTGGCTGAACCACAGTGACACACACACACACACATAGACAACACAGGCAACACAGACACACACAAGTTCGCACCATACATTGATGACACACACACAAAGGTAACTAGACACACACCACATATAACAGCATACACACAAAGAACTAATACAACACAGACACACGCACAGCAGAACTACACAACCACACACATATACACATACATAGACAACACAGGCAACACAGACACACACAAGTTCGCACCATACGTTGATAACAACATACACACAAAGAACTGATACAACACAAATATAGTAGTGACTACACACACACACACACACACAAACTTGTCATAACTGTTTGAGCTAAATAGGGCCGGCCCACCAGCTGAAATAGACAAGATGGCGGCTAAGTTCACGGCAGAGGACATATTGACTGAATTTAACCCTTTGTTGAGAGACTTAATTCTTTCAATAGGTGTCCGTTGGCAGAAACGCACAAAGAACTCTGGGACAAGATGGCCTCCCGGAGGCACGGTTGACCTTTGCCTTGTATCGCGCAGCTACCTGTGGGCAGACTGGCGATAAGAGGTGACTGTGAGGAAACAGACCCCTCCCTGAGATCAGGCACAACATACCCCAAGCTGAGCGCCCACCCCCTCTATCCAAAGATACCCACAGCGTACAACGATGCCACAGATAAGAAGTTGACTGCAGGGGAAGGAGAGATAGAAGACCTTGACAGACAGGAGGAGGAGTTAGAGGAGGCAACTAAGGACGGAGAGGAAGGGAGCAGACTGAGTGTGTCCCAGCAAACGTCGGGGAAACACAGGGCATGCGGCCACCACAGTAAGACTTTGCAGGATGAGGAGGAGGAGAGTGAGTGTAGGCAGCAGGAGAAAGGAAATGTTACAGGGACCTTGACTTTCACCCCCGCAGCCATGCAGGGAAGTGTGACGGCCATAGGCCAGTTTCCCCTGCTGGTCAAAGGTAACAACATTTTTCACATTCCATGGTCAGCTTTGGATGTAGACGGGCTGTTAGCAAGGCTACCAGACCTCTCAGAAGGAGCTTCTAGGTGGATCATGCAGTTTGAGGAAATTACATCACCTTTCTTACTATCAGTGGGCGACGTCAAGGCCCTGTTGACACGTTTGTTAGGAGTAGGTGCCTGCCAGGAAATTATGGCTGAGACATCGATGCGGGTAGCATGCGGCACACAGGCCCATGATGGAGACATATTCAATGCACACAGAGCAGCATTGTTGTACAAACTCAGAAACCAGTTCCCATCGCGTATCAGTCCGGCAAAACTGGCAGCGAACCCTATACTGCCGACAGAAGGGCCAGGTGCTTATGTGAATAAAATACTGAAGGAGTGGAGATACGAGTTAGGGCACAACCCAGAAGACGAGCCATTGCAGAGAGCGATGTTCAGGGAATGTGTGATGAGAGGGCTTCCGGGAGCAGTTAGGGACAGACTGGGAGATACAGTAGGGTTGTTGGACATGACTTATGCTCTGTTCTGTGCACATGTAACCCACAGTGTTGAGAAGCACAGGGCTCGGGAACAGAAGGTCAGTGATCAGGACAGGAATGAAGCGAGGAAGTTAACTCGGCAACAGTTGCAGCCAAAAAGGAACTCCCAGGCTCCCAGGCAACAGACTGAGACAAGCTATGGGCAGCCTGGACCGCCATGTTGGAACTGCAGAAGGACGGGTCACAGACAATTTAAGTGTAGTTCGTTTTATCGCCCTGGCTCTGATTATGGAAGGCCAGCGTCCAAGGGGGGAGCACAGAGGTAACAGAAGGGTTCTCTCTCTCTCTCTCTCTCTCTCTCTCTCTCTCTCTCTCTCTCTCTCTCTCTCTCTCTCTCTCTCTCTCTCTCTGTCTCTGTCTCTCTCTCTCTCTCTCTCTCTCTCTCTCACATGGCTCCCTCGTGATTGTGTATGGCAGAATAGAAACTGTTTTGGCACAAATCACCGTGGGTCGATAAATAATTGAAGATCTTCAAGCATTTGCAGTTAAAATAGTATATATATATATTTGTATTAAAGGGCCGATCAACAAAAAATACCAGGAATACCAAGCCTTATAGTATTCAGGGGTTGGAGGGACTGTGTTGACATAGGTAGATGAGATTATTTAATAAAATATATATTTGAAGAAACATTAAAGGACAACTCTATTTTTGGATCGGACGAGTAGCCTTCACGAGGCACAGACGCGTCAACGAACACGCTTGACGATGAATCATCTTATGATGGATCATTTTAGAAGTACACAAACACAAACAGTTATCGGTTATCAGGGGGATAGATCAAATAGAGTTACCATTTTGCAGAACCAAAGTGCAATGTGGGATTGGCCCATTGACCAGAATTGGAACCCCCCCTCTCACTACCTGGCAGAAACTTGGCTCACGAATAATTGATTGACTGGTTGAGAACTTGTTGACAGATGCAGAGCGCTGTAGGAAAATCTGCATGAAGGCGGTAAATGTCTGGCATCAATGATTGCCAAATGCGTATGGTCAAGTTACAGTAAAATCAATTACATTTACAGATTACAACCTTTATGTAATGGTTAATAATTTGATAGTAGGTAATTTACTGTATTTGTATGGCTTTTACACTTAAAGTGGAAAAACTAAAGTAATCTGGAGAATAATACAGTGTATCTCCCGTGAAAGAACGTTTGTTTTTATTTTTTGCAGTATGGGCATAATGTCAATTATGAACGACGGTACATTTTGCACCCTAAAGCATGACTTCTGTAGTAAGTTCCGTCCCGGCCTGATTTTAAGATACCCTTTTTCACCCCGTCAACAGGGGGGGGGGGTGTATAGCATTATAGCATCAGTATAGCAGTATAGCATCAGCTGTCCTTTTCAACGGTGGATAGGGGTTGGCATGACCGGTGTATATATATATGGACAGTCATATCTTTACAGTGTGGACTACAGTATCTGTGTTTTTCTTTAATGTAAAATAATTTAGTTTTCTCTCAAATGCTCTTTTCAGATTCTTTTAAAAAAAGCTTATCTTGGGGGGGGCAGGTGGCGCACGGAGATTACGTTCGTCACCAACACCGGGAGACACTAGGATTCGCCTGTTCGAATCCAGCTCCCGGCGTTGCTATCAGCTTGGCTGGCCTCTCACACTGATACAATTGGCTGTATCAGGGGGTGGGAAAGCTGAAGGGTGGGTCCTGGGCATTGTGGACAGCAACCCCTACAGTTCGGTCGGGGCGCCTGCTCAGCGAGGGTTGGAACTGAGGAGAGATAGTGTGGCCTCCCACACGCTACACTCTCCCCGGTGAGAACCTGCCAGGTTGGCCTGCCCCAGGCTGCACATGCGTCGGAGGAAAGCATGTGACAGTCTCCGGTCTCCCGGACCAACAGTAGGGGAAAGTATGCAACAACCAGGAAGGGTGGGATGGGAGAAAAATCGGGAAAAAGGAGGGGAAGAAAGATAAAAAAAAAAAAAGCTTATCTTATTGGTGTACTGGCAGTTATTCCAATATGACATGGCTCTATATAACACAGTTTTCTTTGCTGCATTGAGTTTTGGTAGTAGCAGTGTGACCGTTTCCCTAGAGGCAGGCCTAGTGTTATACTTATGTCGATCAGGTGTACATGTTAGCTGTGAAGGCAAACAGATAGGTTCTCTTGCAAGATATATATTCCTCATGAACAAGATCAGGCTGCAATCCATTCTGTCTTCCACCTTCAACCACAACAGCTTGGTGTGCATTACCTCCACACTGTTTCTCATTGAGCAGTTCAGGGCCAGACGGGCCGCTCTGTTCTGAGTGAGCTGGATTTTATTGAGCTCTTATCTTGAGGCGTTAGACCGGACAGCTGGACAGTAGTCAAGGTGAGAAAGAACTAACTTGCTCAATAGCTGTTCCGTCTAAAGATATATTTGGCTTCACGTTTTTCTTATAGCATGCTTGGATCCCAATATTAGGCTCTTTGTTTTTGAGAATGTTTAACTTCAGCCTGTTTTCAGACACCCAAGTGGACATTAAGTTCAATTATCTCTGAAGGACTTCATTAAGTTCTTCTGTCTTGTATGATGATGCATACATTGTAGTATCATCGGCGTACAAAACCATACATGTATTTTCTAAATACCCATGGCAAAGCATTTGTAAAAATGACGCAGAAGACTGGCCCCAGGTAGTTTCCCTGTGGAATTCCACACTGTCGGGGTTAAGCACCTCCTGGTGGTCCCCAGGTCCAGGCTGAAAACAAGGGGTGTTCGAGCCTTCGAGGTGACAGCACCAAGGCTCTGGAACGCTCTCCCCCTGGACCGGTGAACGGCCCCCTCTGAAAACTCTTTTAGAAAACAACTGAAAACACATTTGTTCAGACAGGCTTTTGGTCACACATAGGCATTTTTTCTTGTTCTGGTATAAATAAACAGATTAAGCAGATTATCAATGGATATAAATGTGTGTATGTCTATACAAATATGATTGAAGATGTGAATAAATTACTGAATGATGTGAGTTCTTTTGCAAAGTGCGTCCATGCTGGGTTCAGTAGCGATAGGGGGGGTGGAGAGGGAGAGAGAGAGAGACAGAGAGAGAGAGCAAGAGAGAGAGGGAGAGAGAGAGAGACAGAGAGAGAGCAAGAGAGAGAGAGAATAAGACAGAGACAGAGAGAGAGAGAGAGAGAGAGAGAGAGAGAGAGAGAGGGGAAGAGAGAGAGAGAGAGAGAAAGAGAGAAACCAAGAGAGAGACAATAAGAGAGAGAAGGAGAGGAAGAGAGAATAATAGAGAGAGAGAAAGAGTGAGAGAATAAGGCTGAGGTTAGACTAGTGTATTCCTGGCGTTTTTTTATACGTTTTTGACGACGTATCATGTCCTATCTACACAGAAACGCGTTTTTTGGCGTTTTTTTGTGGATACGGCTGAAACGCAAAATTGTGTTTGCGTTTGGAGATACGCAAAAAAAACGAGTCGACAACAGCGTGTAGTCAGCACGCTAGCCGTTGTTGCGAAAACGCCCATGCGCAGTAGATACCATCTGCGTGCCCTTCCTGTGTACAGTGTGTGTGTTTGGGACAGAGCTCCGTGTCCCAAATAGCTTCAGCTACCATGTGTTGTCAAGTTATTGTTATAAGGACCCCAGTCCAAGCTACAACAGTCTGCATTCCCTTAACAATTGTTTGTATTGAGCCGTATTGTATTGTACCCATATGCAATATGTTAAATAAAGTTTACATCCATTCATTCTGCTAGCATTACCGATTGCATGAGCAGCTGGCTAACGTGAGCTATCAGGATTCAGACCCCGTTAGCTCAGAGCTCCTCTTTCAACTTAACAAGCATTAAACAAAATGGCCCAGTCATCTATTCACCTTTGTTTAATACACACAGCGTTGTCTCTAATGTTATCTAACTACTGATAGCTCACGATATCATCAGTTTTGTTGCTGGCTAAGTAGCGTGAGCTAACGTTAGCTTCTAGCCACAATGCTATATTGTTATAATGGCATACTCCATTGACGTTAGCATGCAGCTAACAATGCTACCGATCGTTTTTTTAAAACTATCCGCTCTTGGTGGTCACTTGTGTTGATGTTAGTTTTGTTTCATCAACAAATGACAGGCAGAACACACAGTGAATGTATCCGTTTTGTTTATTGCACTTTTATTAGGCTTTGCTGAAAAATTATGGTTATTATTATTAAAAGATGGTGGCGCGGCATAGGCGCCTGCCTTATTGACATTTCTTTGCTGGAGCTTCCACCAGGAAGTGTATTGGCACATTCGTTCTGATTGGTTGAAATTGCCTTCATGTTTGCCACCTACTGCCACCTACTGCTTTGGCAGTGTACTACATCAGTGTGCCGGCTGACAAAAACGAAAAAAAAACGAAAGTGTGACTCGAGGCGCATGACGTCGCGGCGATACGCGGCGATACGTATAAGAAAACAATACGAAATGATACGAAAGGTGTAACTGCAGCCTAAGAGACAGAGAGTGTGTGTCTATGTTTGTGTCTGTGTGTGAAAGAGAGTGTAGGTGTATGTATTTCACACATCTGTGTCTGTCTGTGTGTGTGTGCGTGTGCGCTTGTGTGAGACAGGGTCTTTGGGGACGCGAGGGTTTCATGGTCTGGGCCTTGGCTCCTCAGCTGTCCCTGCAGATGGTGTGTGTGTGTGTGTGTGTGTGTGTGTGTGTGTGTGTGTGTGTGTGTGTGTGTGTGTGTGTGTGTGTGTGTGTGTGTGTGTGTGTGTGTGTGTGTGTGTGTGTGTGTGTGTGTGTGTGTGTGTGTGTGTGTGTGTGTGTGTGTGTGTGTGTGTGTGTGTGTGTGTGTGTGTGTGTGTGTGTGTGTGTGTGTGTGTGTGTGTGTGTGTGTGTGTGTGTGTGTGTGTGTGTGTGTGTGTGTGTGTGTGTGTGTGTGTGTGTGTGTGTGTGTGTGTGTGTGTGTGTGTGTGTGTGTGTGTGTGTGTGTGTGTGTGTGTGTGTGTGTGTGTGTGTGGGTCAGGGGGCCTCCTCTGTGTATAGAATGGCTGTGAAGGTCATTGGAGGAGGTGGGGGGGGCAGGGGGGAGGGGGAGAGGAGGGAGAGGAAGTAGAGGAAAAGCACTGCAAATAAAACAAGTGGTTTAATTTAGTGGTAAAATCATAGTTTTGTGAGAACAACAGAGGGCCATCAGTGGCTCAGGAGGTAGAGCAGTCGTCTGGTAATCCGGAGGTTCCCGGTTCATTCCCGCTCCTCCCGGGCAGCGTGTCGATGTGTCCTTGAGAAAGGCACTTAAAGGAAAACTCCAACATTTTGGGAAATTAGCTTACTTAACATCTTCCCTGGAGTTAGACAAGAAGATACATACCTTTTTTGTCTCTGTGCGTGCATTTAGCTTAGGGAACAGTCGCTCCGTTAGCATAGCTTAGCTTCATCACTGGAAGTGAGGCGGGGCCGGAGCCTTACAGTGTATAGTTTGATTGATTGATTGAAAAGTTTATTAACAGATTGCAGAATACACTCCAAATACAACTCCAAAACGTTCATGTAAACATGTTGTGACCTGTTGTTGTGACTTTTTGATAGTAATATAATTTGAACAGCTTGAAATATATCATTTATTATTGTAGCAAAAGGTGTAATAGAATTGGCATAAATATGTTTTATAATAGCCTAAATGGAGATTCACGTTTATCATATTGTTTAGAATTAGATTACATTATAGGACTATATTCTGTAACGCACCATTTTTGCCCCCAGTGGGAAGTCAGCTGCGCGCAGGCCTAGGCCACACGCTCCAACGCTAATTAGTGATGCGTGCCACCTGTAAAAGGGTGTGTTTGATCCTTCGGGAGAAGTGACAGAATGTTTGTTAGAATACAAGCTATGGGGGGGGCAGGTGGCGCACGGAGATTACGTTCGTCACCAACACCGGGAGACACTAGGATTCGCCTGTTCGAATCCAGCTCCCGGCGTTGCTATCAGCTTGGCTGGCCCCTCGCACTAATACAATTGGCCGTATCAGAGGGTGGGAAAGCTGAAGGGTGGGTCCTGGGCGTTGTGGACAGCGACCCCCACAGTTCGGTCGGGGCGCCTGGTTGGATCTGAGGAGAGATAGTGTGGCCTCCCACACGCTACACTCTCCCCGGTGAGAACCTGCGCGGCCAGGTTGGCCTGCCCCAGGCTGCACATGCGTCGGAGGAAAGCATGTGACAGTCTCCGGTCTCCCGGACCAACAGTAGGGGAAAGTACGCAACAACCGGGAAGGGTGGGATGGGAGAGAAATCGGGAAAAAGGAGGGGAAGAAAGATAAAAAAAAAAAAAAAAAAAAAAAAAAATACAAGCTATGCCTCGCTGCTGCTCTGCTAGAGAAACCTGTAAAGGGAAAACCAAATTAAATGAAATGGAATTGAGAACTACATTTCTGCCTCCTGGTCGTCAATGAAACATGAAGAACAAAAACTGTGAAATATGAATAATCATATGTGTTTAAATAAGAAGAGGATTTTGAACAGTTTATTGTGTAAACACCTGTGTATTCACCACGTGGATAAATAAAAAATAATTGAATTAGACAATTACGTTTTATAAGCAAATATACTCAGAATTTTTTTTTTGCCCAACCACTCCTCTCTGGGCGCAGCCAGTGATTTCAACGTGTCGTCGTGATTGTTGACATTCTCATTCATTCAAAGGATCCGAACCGATTGAAGTTTATGGATACCATGACTTGAAATCCTCTTACCTTGACGATTAAAAGCCTCCCCAATTTAGAAAACAGTAATCCAATGGCTGGTATTGTTATACGCTCTGAGCTAACCGGAGCTAACACAGATCAGGATGGTAAAGCATATATAATGACTTCCTTTCTGGGGTTGTCAAAATAAAAGTGCGACGTTTATACCAGCGGAAAACGTTTATTTTGTACATTATCTAACGTTAACACAAACCTAAACTAACTTTAGATTTGCTCCGTGCATGTTATTCGTGTGTGGACATTTTTAACCCTTTCTGAGTGGCATTTCCGGCGTCAAATGGAAAAAAATAAATAATGAAATTAGATACCAATGATGTAAACTACCCATAATTGAAGAGTAGGGTTTAACCTGCAAGTTGGCTTTGAATAATAACTGGATGTCACAGTATGATGTCATAATAAAACATTCTAGACCATTTGTGATGTCACAGTATGATGTCATAATAGCACATTCTAGAACATTTGTGATGTCACAGTATGATGTCATAACCAAACACTAGAACATTTGTGATGTCACAGTATGATGTCATAATGAACATTTGTGATGTCACAGTATGATGTCATAATCAAACATTCTAGAACATTTGTGATGTCACAGTATGATGGCATAATCAAACATTCTAGAACATTTGTGATGTCACAGTATGATGTCATAATATAACATTCTAGAACATTTGTATGTCACAGTATGATGTCATAATCAAACATTCTAGAACATTTGTGATGTCACAGTATGATGTCATAATAGTACAATCTAGGACATTTGTGATGTCACACTATGATGTCATAATAGAACATTCTAGAACATTTGTGTACAGTATATAATTCAACAATTCTCTCCTCAGATCTCAGATCTCAGAAGACAAGTGAAGATATCACTTGTTGTTTCCGGCTACTTGTCTGTAAGCTTGAATATATTCTGTAGATACAATTTAAAATCCCCACATGGTAAAGGAAACAATGTCCTGTACAATCCTTAATGACCTGCGTCTGGAGGGAAGGTTCTGTGATGTGGTTATTAAAGTCAACAGCACTGAGTTGAATGCCCACAAGGCCCTCCTGTGTGACTGCAGCGACTATTTCAGGTAAGTTTAGCTTGGTTCAGGTTAGCTTGGTTAGTAAACAGATACTATACTGTACTTCTACTGTAAACAGATATTATACTGTATGTCTACTGTAAAAAGATAATATACTGTACGTCTACTGTAAAAAGATACTATACTGTACTTCTACTGTAAATAGATAATATACTGTACTTCTACTATAAACAGATACTATATTGTACTTCTAATGTAAAAAGATAATATACTGTAATTCTACTGTAAACCGATACTGTACTGTACTTATACTGTAAACATATAATATACTGTACTTATACTGTAAACAGATACTATACTGTACGTCTATTGTACAAATATACTATGATGTACATTTACTGTAAAAAGATACTATATTGTAATTCTACTGTAAACAGATACTATACTGTACTTCTACTGTAAACAGATACTATACTGTACTTCTACTGTAAAAAGATACTATACTGTACTTCTAATGTAAACAGATACTATACTGTACTTCTACTGTAAAAAGATACTATACTGCACTTCTAATGTAAACAGATACTATACTGTACTTCTACTGTAAACAGATTCTATACTTGTAAACAGATACTATACTGTACTTCTACTGTAAAAAGATACTATACTTCTACTGTGCTAAGACCCTATAGGGGAGAGTGGGGTGGGCAGTGCCAATTTTTACTTAAAGTGCCTTTAAAGCAAGGGAATTACAGTAATGCCCCCAACTAAAATATGTACACATAGTTTAGGATGTTGTGCATCCCTGGGGACAATCACTTTGGATCTTAAATAAACTTTTTTCAGAAATATAGCTTTAGAAAAAGAAATTGGTTTTGTGGCACAACTAGCCCCCGGTGCGGGGTAAGTTGTGACATTAGAGAGAATACACTGGGGTAAATTGTGCCATTGATTGTAAAACAGATCATTTTAATCTCAAAAGCGGTAAAAGCTTCATCTCCTTTCCAACCTGACGTATAGTCTTCCCCTGTTGCACCTCTTTCACTGCTCTTTCCAACTTCTCAAGAGGAGTTGAAACCTGTCTGTCTTCCATTTGTATATCTGAATATAAGATATAAGAATATCACATAGTTTTAGTGATCAAATGTAAGAATACAATGTACAATAACAATAAAATACAATAAAGTAATATATATAGTTAATAATTATGAGTTGGGGCAACTTAACACTTTGGCTGCCATGGGTTAAATTCATTATCAACCGTAGGTTGCCGGCTCTATTTGTCTATAGAGAAAGTCCCCTTCTTTGCAGGGCTATAACTTTTTAAATTCTATTGCTACATTGCCATTATTAGGGCCCATTCAAAGTCCTATATGTATTGTTCATTGTGTAGCAACGTTAAACTTTTTCATTCACATATTCATAGTAAAGTATGGTCTAATCAAGTATGTTTTCATCTCTTTCTGCAGCTTTCTCCAGAACGTGATCTATAGCCCCAAATACATTATATTGATGATGCAATACAGTTTTATGGCAATCAGCGCGATATAAAAAATTCCAACTAGACGTACTTCTAGAAGTTACTACACGTCATCTGATGTTGACCGGATGGGCTAGGGGGCGTTTATAATTCCGTGGGCAGCGTTATACCAATCATCTAATGTGGGTCAAATGTTGATAATAGCAGTTAGTATCGAAGACGGTAACTTTACACGCTAAAACTCACCCCAGTCTCCGCGCGCCGTTGGGCGATCATCGTAGAGTAGAAATGTTATCATTATGGGATGTAGATTTACCCGGTCCATCTCCAGCTTGTATAATGGTATATACGTCCAAATCATGTTGTTTATCGAGTTATTGGCAATCGATCGCTATGTAGTGTGACGAGCCAGAGTCCCGGGACATGTACCGAGTGCCCGGAAGTAATACGGCCGTCCAGCACAACCTCTACGGCACTTCCTGTTAAACGATTGCGCCGATCGGCCACCAGATGGCGCTCCTGAACCGCCAGAGAGCTCAGTGGGTCCTCCTGGTGGATCTCAGGCCAGCGGAGGGGACATATGAATCCGATCCCAGATTTTTGAAATATTGATATTAAAGACGCTGTAAAGCGTCTTCGGCAACTTGAGCATGGCCGGGAATGACGTGTTTAAGCGTTTCCCGGCACCCAAAGTGTTAACAAACAAAACATCTGGCACAACTTAACCCAGGCACTTTGGCACAAATCACCCCAAGCCTACCATTTTGAAAAAAATTCATCCCCCAGCTGTTTTGAGCTAGCATCATGCTAACTGTATAGATGCATGGTGTAGCTTACTAAAGCACTAAAACATGTGTGAACTGTTTTCAAAGTTGTCTATAATTGTTCAAACACAGCAATCAAAACACCTTGATCATACAAATTTTACTTGAACTTAAATGTGCTTACCTCTCAAGCCAGGTGTCTCCCTTCTTTGCAGGTTGAGTGAAATGGATGCCTCTTCAAAAATATGTTGTCACATGACCAACTTCTTCTATGGTTTTCTAGATAACAGGGGTGGCACTTCTTGCCCCTTGGCACTGTTTACCCCACTCTCCCCTACTGCTACAGTGAAAATATATTACTACTAGTGCTGTCCCCGACTAAGGATTTGGATAGTCGACTATGATTGGCAAAAAATAATAAAAAAATAGTATAATATATATATATATTTTTTTATCATTCCATTTGGGCTGTGGGGGGTGCTTAATGTCCGAAGGAGTCGACTGAAGGCTTCTTGTCCTCTGCAAAAGCATGCAATTGGTCCACTGATGGATACATCTTGATATTTGTCTAGTCTAGTGTGTTCATTAGATGGGTGAAATCCTCTTTCAGTGCCTCTGTGCCTGTTTTCTTAGGCAGTTGGCCTCTGGTATGCGTGCCATTAGCGTTAGCCACGCTTCTAAGAGGTTGGCAGTCGACTACAGCTCCTTTCGACCGATTAGTCGACTATTCGACTAATAGGGGTCAGCCTTAATTACTACACAGGACAGAATGTTGCTTACTGTTTACTCATCAGATATCTCTATACTCTGCGTCCCACAGAGCCCTCTTCACTCGCTGGAGCGACTCAGAGAAAGCAGTCTACACTAGCCCTGGGGTGTCCCCGGGTATGATGCAGCTCATCATAGAGTACTCCTACACACGCTTTGTGCTGGTGACAGCAGAGAACGTGGAAGAGCTTCTGGTGGCTGCAGACCAGCTTCGCGTCACTGGCATAGTAGGAGCGTGCTCTGACTTCCTAGAAGGCCAGCTGTCTCTGGAAAACTGTGTCGGCATCTGGAGGTTCACGGACATCTACTGCTGCCCTGACCTGAGGCGCAAGGCCCATCTCTTCATCGTGTGCCACTTTGAGGAGATGTTGCACGTCTCACAGGAGTTTGTGGAGCTGTCCCCGCAGCAACTGGTGGACATCATCGAGAGGGATGACCTGAACGTGAAGATCGAGGAGACTGTGTTCGAGGCCGTCCTCCGTTGGATCGACCACTCCCGTGAGGAGCGTAAAACACACATCCCTTTGCTGCTGTCCAAGGTAACTAATTGTATTACGATACGCAAACATGGTTGCTAGTGCCTGAGCCACATTTATTTTTAATTTAATTTTTATTATTTTACTTTTTCTTGTTTGTCTGTCTCTTGCCAAGGTCATTATGATTCATGTTACTGTTATTATTGTTGTCGTCGCTGTTGTCTTTATTATTATTATTATTATTATTATTATTATTATTATTATTATTATTATTATTATTATTATTATTATTATTATTATTATTATTGTACTGTTATGTTCTGTTTTATGTATGAAAATAAAATAAAATAAAAACAAAAAATAATAATAATTGTATTACTGTGCATTACATTAAAACAACACTAGGTTCCCTAGTACAGTGGTTGTCAAACATTTGGGTCCAAACTGTTCCCTAGCAACAGAAACCGTCTACAACCGATGTCTAAGTTGTACCCGCTGTCTGCTTGTCTCTTCCCAGGTTCGCATGGGCTTGATGAGGCCTGACTACTTGCTGAACAACGTCCAGAACAACCCTGTGGTGAGGGACAGCCACGACTGCAGGCCTCTCATCCTCAGCGTCCTGAACCCCCCTGGCTCCGACAGGCTCCCAAACCCCCTGACCGGCCCACGCCTGCCCCAGGAGGTCCTATTGGCCATCGGAGGCCTGGGTGGCGGCAGCACGACCATGGAGGCTTACGATATCCGAGCCGGTGGATGGATGGACGTGAGCGTTGAGGGGGAGAGTCCCCGGTGGTACCACGGCACTGCTTATCTCCACGGTCTGGTCTACTGCGTCGGCGGCCGTGACAGCAGAAAGGATCTCAACAGTGTGCGCAGGTTCAACCCTGTCACTCGCAGCTGGCTGCAGGTAGCTCCCATGCACTCACGCCGCAGTCACCTCAGCGTGGTCGTGTTGGACGGCTGTATCTACGCCATGGGAGGGGGAGACAGACGCGTGGAACTGAACACCGCCGAGCGCTACGAGCCTGAAACCAACCAGTGGACAGTGATCTCACCCATGCTGGAGCGCAGGATCGCCGCCGGGGCAGCAGCCCTCCAGGGCAAGGTGGGTGGAACTGAGGGACACAGGGTGCTAGATGAACACAAGGAACGTTAGATCAGAAATCATAAATGTCTTTATTGCCAAGTAAGCTTGCACATACAAAAGATGTGTCTGGGTCCTTTGGTGCATCAACATTAACAGACAATTAAAGTAGAATGAAATCAAATGGAATATATAAACTAAATTAGAATATTCTTTCTTATTACAGGTTTACATCTGTGGTGGCATCAACAGGATGAGGTCACAGGGCACAGCTGAGTGCTACAGCCCAGACACCGACCAGTGGACTCTGATCGCCCCCATGAGCAGCAGGCGTCACGGACTGGGAGTGGCTGCGTACGGAGGACATGTCTATGCTGTAGGTGCACACGGAGACAAATGCTTTATACTAGATATTTCTATAGATATGTATCATTTGACCTGCAATGCTTCTGTGATGCCCTCATTTCCCTAAGTGGATTAATAACGTGTCTGCCTGCCTTAACCACACAATAAAACATTCCTCTCATGTGTCCTGTCCTCAGGTGGGAGGGCGGGACGGTGGACACGACCTGCGTAGCGCGGAGGCCTACAACCCCTTGACTGACTCCTGGAGCGCCCTGCCCGACATGCTCACCCCCCGCCACAGCTTTGGCATCGCGGTGCTGGACGACCTCCTCTTCGTGGTCGGAGGCGGCAATGGCTTCACCACCCTCTTCAACGTGGAGCGATACGACCAGAGCAGCGACAAGTGGACTGTAGCCGAGGACATGAAGTTCAGGCGCTGTTACCTAAGCAGCTGCATAATGCATGGCCTGCCTAACATGAGCCAGTACGCTGCTCCCCGTGGGGGAGGAGGAGGAGGAGCAGCAGGAGGAGGAGGAGGAGGATGAGGAGGAGCAGGAAGAGGAAGAGGAGGAGGAGGAGGAGGGGGAGCAGGAGGAGGATTAGGAAGAGGAGGAGGAGGAGAGGAGGAGGATTAGGAAGAGGAGGAGGAGGAGCCACTGTTAGATCCTGATCAATCTGGCCAGTACCACGTCTTCGTCTGTTTGGCTCTCCATCCAATTCCTCTGCGTTGTGTCATTTTAATGGTCCTGACGTCTCCTATACTGGTTGATTAAATCCTTATCTCACCCCGTTAGTACAATCCGCAAACCATAATAATTCTCCACCTCCGTAAGAATTCGACACTTCGACACCGTGAAATACCTTATGAGGAAAAGCGTTGTTTATTGCTATAAACAGGAACCTCAGCTCAGATGTTAACAGATTGTATTGTCCTTGCAAAGTCTATTCTAATGACCTTTCGGTGTGTTCAGTCTATCTAATGATCTTTCAGTCCAGTCTATTGTCCCTCTGTCTCTCAGTCCAACAGTGGTCAGGCCTGTTCGTTAGCCAAGACCATCCTTGTGGTAGCCGAAGCTAATGATGATGTGGCATTCTCCCTCCCCCCCCTTCGTGATGAGAGGAGAGAGAGTCTCTTCTGGTTTCTCCCCTCTTAGTCTCAGTCAGATTCTAGTCTGCCTTACACCCGGAAACACCGTTCGACTTATAGATCCTCGCCGTAGCAACGACGGCCCCCCGCCCCTCTCCTGGTTGTCATGCGACGCTCATGACAACTGCTAATAACCTTTCACACATTTCAAAACGTTTCTCTACTGTTTCATCAAAGATGTCACCCCTCCCCCTCGCTCTTATCAATTTGTTCTTACAAGGAATGTCAACATTCGGCTGGCTGCTAAACATTCTGCTGGCTACTGGACCACTGTTCTATCACCGTCTTCCATGCACATTTCGATCTCACCGTTTTAGCTGTGGTCATCTCCCCCCAATCTATACATCACATACATTGAAAAAGCACCCCAAATCCTTCAAGGAGGAGGAGGGGGAGGAGGAGCAGCAGCAGCAGCAGCAGGAGGAGGATTAGGAGGAGGAGGAGGAAGATGAGGAAGAGTAGGAGGAGGAGGAGGAAGAGGAGGAGGAGGCAGCAGGAGATCCATCTAAGAACCTTACACATTTATTAGACCAAAAGAAATCCTAAGAAATTAATAAATTACTATCAGCCAAAGGTGGTGCATTTCTTTCTTCTAGTAATTCAGACAATATCGGTTTTTAGTTTGTGTACCCGTCGGGCTCTATGTGTGCATGTGCTTGCTCGCTGTGCCCTTGAGCAAGGCACCTCAGCTTTAACCGCTCCAGTGTTAGCTGCTCAGGGGCCAGTAGTAGAGTGCCTGACCATAGTGTCTTTATACCTGTATCACTGGACATATAAATGCATATTAAATCAAATCAAATTGATTTGTAAAGCCCAAAATCACAAGTTAATGTCCCCATGGGCCGGACAAGTCTTCTTTAAACTATTCAAGAAGAAACATCCCAATAAATCAAGAACAAAAAACCCACCATGAAATCCAAAATAAATGTAAAGTAATAAATGCAACACTCCCAGACATACCCCAGCGAAGGTAAGGAAAAACCTATATCAATAGGAAAAAAGCACCACAGGCGAAGTGGAGGAGAGAAACCTTAGAAGGGCCGTTCAAGGGGGGATCCCCCTTCTTGGATGTCGGTGATAATAGTGTTGCTATGGATGGGTGGAGAATAAAACAGGCGAATAGTTGGTATGTATGTACATATTAGGGCTGACCCCTATTAGTCGATTAGTTGACTAATCGGTCAAAAGGAGCCGTAGTCGACTGGCCAACCTCTTAGTCAAATATAATAAAAAATAATAATAATAATAATGGGTCTCATTCCCGAACATTTTTCAAAGAGTTATTCTGGAAGACTTATCTTGGAACCACTGAGACAGAATCAATGACAAGTTCACTCTGAGTCCCCAACGTGCTGGTAATATGTCTTAAGTGGCTGAAACGGTCGCACAAATGATATGATCTGATATCTGCTTGGAGAATGGCATTCTGTCTTAAACTCTAAACGCGCGTTCCCGTTCAGGTCATTTGCATACAAAACAACGCCTCCAGAGCTCCTTATAAGGCAACTAGTGATGCAGCTGTGTGAAAATGGAATGGCGGAAGTGCTTTGAGAGTCTTGCGAGCCATCAAAACTAGATTAGATTAATGTATTGGCATCATATACAGCTCGTGGTATAAAGTATCTTGTACACCTGCCGCAGCGCGTGCGCACACACGCGCGCGCAGTACTGTATATGAATGAATGAATGAAATATAGCGTACGGCGGGCGTAATTAATGAACGCAGTATGGCTTATTATTCCATAATTAAGCCTATACTGTTCATTCGTAGGTGCACACAAGACTTGTTATGGAATATTAATGCAGTCTATTTCCACCGATTAGCTTTAGTTCTTATTTATTTATCCACTGTCATTTCAGTGTTGGTGTATAGGCTATATTGTGTATGTCAATATAAGTTTAATTGATTAATGATATATTCGAAGGAATGCAGGTTTATAGCTATATCAACCCCCTCCAATGTACAGTAAATGACCATGGTTTTGTCAATATTCCAATGTACAGTTTTGCTTGTACAGTGTAAGTCTATCCCCCACCCACCCCTCCTACCCAACCTCCTCCAACAGTTTCTATGTCAAATGTACTCTCTTTTCTGGACTCTTTTTGTATCACAAACAGTATACTGTATTTGCAAATCTGGTATGTCATAAATGTATAGATGTAGCAGTACTGTCTATCTGTGTCGTGTGTGTCATATATGTTATGATGAATTGAAAATGGGGGACCCTGATGTAAACAAGACGAAAGTCTTTCTCTGGTCTGCATCCCCTTATGTAATTGAGCTGTACTGTACTGTACCCAGTCTGCAATCTGTTAATAAAGTTTTCAATCAATCAATCAAACAAAGGTCTGTCCCATTGTATACCAATCAATGGGATACATTGCATGTTGACCTGCATTCTTTCAAATGTATATAATTAATCATTAAAACAGATGTGTAACAAATAAGAAATACAAATTCCACAGAAGGCATTAAATAATTATTATTTTCAATAATTTCACAATAATTGCATAATTGTGTTTGAATATCTGAGTAATTAAAGTAATTATACATTTGTCCAAAATAGCTGGTTCAGATATGGTTAAGCAGCTGCCCTGTGATCAGATGAATCCATATTATTTATTTTTCCGACATCAAATGCGTAATTTCTTATCGTACAAATATTGTCATATTTATTTTAATTATGATTAAGTAATTAATTCCAAGGAGGCCTGTAGCGTTGACATGAAGGAATCACTATGAGAACACAGTCTGTCAAGTTAATACAATTTTCAATTACTCAATCAATCATAAGACTGCTCCTCAGCACTCTTAAATCTGCTCTCAGCCACGATCAAATCTGATTTCAGGAAAATTTGGGGACTCGCGCTCCCAGCCCTAATATGTCTTAAATGGGCCGAAATCTGGCTAAGAGGAAACTTTTGGTCGTAAATTCGTTTGGGAATGAGACCAAATATTTATAAGTTTTTAAATAAATTTTTTTTTATCATTCTTTCCAAAAGAAAAGAGGCCTAGAAGCGTGGCTAACGCTAATGGCACGCATACCAGAGGCTAACTGCCTACGAAAACAGGCACAGAGGCACTGAAAGAGGATTGATTGATTGATTGAAAAGTTTATTAACAGATTGCAGAATGGGTACAGTACAGTACAGCTCAATACATACAATTGTTAAGGGGATGCAGACCAGAGAAAGACTTTCGTCTTGTTTACATCAGGGTCCCCCATTTTTTTTTTTTTTTATAACTTTCTTTTTATTGTTTTTCACAATAAGCAAACAATCACAAACAACAAGACATAACAAAAACACAATCCCGGGCTGCATTATTAGTGTCACTTTACAAAAATATACTTTTCACATGCTGAGTTCTCAATTCTCTTACTATGGTGAATATTCTTTACAACTTATACATCATCCACTGGTTGTCGTCATTAACATATAAAAGTCCCATTTTTCCCAGTACTTCAAACCTTTCTCTTCCTGTAATCTGAGAATAAAAGTAAGTCTTTCCATTGTGTATATTTCGCCTATAATGGCCAACCATTTTTCTTTTGTTGGAGGTTCTTGTTGATACCAGAGACGCGTGATCGCTTTCTTACTTGCTGCTAAAAATATTTTCATCAAATATCTGTCTCCTCCTACCAATTCCTCAGGTAAGTTACCCAGGTACAAATAGGAGAAGGTCTCCGGTATCTTAAAATTCAATATAACCTGCATGGTGGAGTGAACATCTTGCCAATAACGTTGAATACCTGGACAATTCCAAAAGATATGAGAGTGGTTTGCCTCCCTCTGGCCGCACTGTCTCCAACATGGTTGCTCTATGCCTACTTGTCGGGATTTGATTTTGGGAGTTATGAAGAATCTAGTTACGTTTTTCCAGCAGAATTCTCTCCATGTTTTTGAATTAGTCGAGCTACATTGAGTTCTGCACATGTTCTCCCATTCGTCTTTGGTTATTTCAATGTTTGATTCCTTTTCCCAATTTGTCTTAATGTAACTTGTGGAGTCAGTTCTGGCCTGAACAAAGCTATTATATAATTTTGACACAGTTTTACTCATCTTGTCTCTGTATGCCTGAATGAATATCTGAATAACACTGTCTATTGGGGTATTGGGCTCAGACACCTTTACCTCTTTTAGAAAGTACTGGCGTAGTTGTAGCAGTGGAGGCTGCTGACCAAATTTTTAGGTGAAGCACAAATTATTATATTATATTATATATTAAATTATATTTTTAAAACATCCCCCACTGTGTGTCAGTGGTCAGTGGACACAGATGAAAACATATTAACATTAGGTGACAGCGCACCTGACCAGATGAAATCATATTAGGTGACAGCGCACCTGACCAGATGAAATCATATTAGGTGACAGCCCACCTGACCAGATCAAAACATATTAGGTGACAGCGGACCTGACCAGATCAAAACATATTAGGTGACAGCGCACCTGATCAGATCAAAACATTTTAGGTGACAGCGCACCTGACCAGATCAAAACATATTAGGTGAAGGTGACAAGGAAGCCACAGACTCATACCCCCCGACACTCAACTAACTGCCTCAGACAGTCCTTCATACCAGTGGCCATCAGGCTCCACAACAGTGGGCAGCAACTGCTGCCAGACATCGACCTGGGACTTATAGGAACCCAAGGAGGACAACTTACACTACCTTAGGCATACTGCACCTTATGTGGATACTGTGAATAATGAATAATGTATATTTCAGTTAGTTAGATAGTAAATTATAACACTACCTTATGCATACTGCACCTTATGTGACACTGTGAAAATATATTTCAGTTAGTTAGATAGTAAATTATATTGACCTATTTGTTTACACTGCTTGTGTTGTTTTCACTACCTGTACCCCCCTTCCCCCATGCTGCTATGATGCCTGAATTTCCCCAAGGGGATCAATAAAGGAATATCTTATCTTATCTTAAAAGGAAAGATGAAATTCCCTACCTGGGTTCCATCCTATAGAGGCAAATCATTCCTGTGACAAAATGGGATCCAATGTAATAAAACTAAGTCAACCAACGAACTAGATTCCTGTACCGGATCTCCTCTCTGGTAAACAAGAATACCTTGAAGACTCTAACAGGAGCACTCATTCAAGGGTACTACGACTATGCTTGCACCTCATGGTACCAAAGCACCTCAAAGGCACTAAAAACAAGATTACAAACATCACAAAACAAACTGGTCAGACTACTGCTTGACCTTACTCCTAAAACCCACCTCACCCCTGCCCACTTTGACAACCTAGGATGGCTTAGAGTAGACGACAGAGTACAGCAACTTGCAATGGGCCTGGTCTACAAGATACACTACACCACCCATGTGCATGTCGAAATACTTCCCAAAGGTCAGTGAATACCACGACCACAACACCAGAGGGAGTTCCACAAATCATGTTCAACCCAGATAAAATAATTTAAAAAGTAAAAAAAAAAAAAAAAATTAATAAAAAATAATAGTCATAACTTAGAAATGAGATTGCATAGGTCTATGAATCGATATCGCGATTCTGTTTTGATTAATTGCCCAGCCCTACAGTGTGTACAGTAAGTTAGCTTGGTGATTATCATTGTGATGTAGGCTAAGCTGGCTAGCTACTGTTAGCATACAAGCTTTTACAAACACTAGCCTACTTACTTTTTCATCCACAACGTTTTTTCTGATCCAGATGCATAAGTCCACTTCTTCATGTTGCGCAGTTGCTGGTTTATACTTCGGTCCTAATGTTGGCGCAAAGTTTAATTTAGCCTGACTTTACTTGTTATAGCTGTACAGCTTACTTCTACTAAACAACAACTAAACTACTTCCTTGCTCTTTCAAACAGTCAAAATGGGTCCATCTGCAGGGTCGGAGGTTAGGTTTAGCTCTGGCCAATCTCAAGTTTCTTTATTAGTTGTCATACAGAAGTACAGAATACTTTTATACAAAATGCTTATTTCTGTTACATTTTGTATAAAAGTATTCTGTACTTCTGTATGACAACTAATAAAGAAACTTGAGAAACTTGAGATTGGCCAGAGCTAAACCTAACCTGCAGATGGACCCGTTTTGACTTTGCAATGCAGCAATCTCTGATTGGATTTGCAAGGCTGCCAATCATATTCAACCTCCATGTATTGGATGGCAAGGGCTGTCAATCATTCAATCCTCCATTCAATGGCAAGAGTTTAACTGCACAGACCGTGCTTAGACGAAGTTAATAGCCTATTTCGATTGGCTGTTATTTATTATTTATATAACATTGGGTCACACCTGTGAAGTTTTCTTCACGAATAATTACTGCAGTCATTACTGCAGTGCAGGCCTGCTCAGAGCTGTCAATTTTGGCCATTTTTTAAAAAGAAAAAATTCACTGACAGAGGAAAACTTTTCTAATAAAAAAATATAAAATAATAACAATTAAAAAAATTAAATTTTTATATATATATAAATAAAATAAATGTATATATATATGTAAATGAATAATAATTGTGAATTATGAGTGAATTTGTGTTTCACGTGTTGTCATAGAGAAACCTCCACTGAGTTGTAGGTATCTGAAGAAGTCGTGTTTATCCAAACCGTATGTATCTTTCAAGGTTTGAAAGCTCACAAGTTCTCCATTCTCTACCATTGTGCTGAATGAGGTAATACCTCGGAGAGCCCATTCCTTAAATGTTTGATCATACATTCTTGGTTTAAATCCTAAATCGAAGGCAAACCACCTCAAGATCTTAATCCTTTTTTCTAACTTGAATTGTTTCACAATTTTGAACCATGTCTGTAGGGTGTGTACAATAAATGGGTTTACGTTTCTATATAGGGTCCTGGCCTGCTGTCTATCACCAATTACTGTCTGGAGTGGTATATCAATTGATTTCACTTCAATGTCCTTCCACTTCGCTTCGTAGTCCCTTTCACACCAACAGACCAAAGGTCTTATTTGCGCTGCATAGTAATACTCCTTCAGATTTGGGAGGGACATGCCTCCCTTCTCTTTAGGGAGTTGGAGTGTCCGGAACCTAATTCTCGGTTTTTTCTCGCTCCATATGAATCTAGAAATCATCCTGTCCCACTCGTTAAACTGTTTAGCAGGGATTTCCACCGGCAAGGACTGGAAAAGATATAGTAGTCTAGGGACTACGTTCATTTTTACTGAGTCTATTCTGGAGGTGAAATCCAGGGGGGCTAATGACCATCTTTCTATATCTTTTTTAATTTGTGTGTTTAGGGGCTGGTAATTTGCTTCATATAATTTTGTTAAGTCCTTAGTCAGCCTTACTCCCAGATATTTTATGGACTTCATGTTCCAATTTAAATTGTAATTTTCTTTTATTTCTCTTGGGGGGGCATAGTTATATGTAAGTATCTGTGTTTTTCCTATATTTAGTTTGTATCCCGAATGTTGACCATATGTTTCAATAAGGTCCATTAGTCTAGGGAGGCTCAGACTAGGGTTTTTTAAGGGTCCCCCATTTTCAATTCATCATACACACTATAGACTAGACAAATATCAAGATGTATCCATCAGTGGACCAATTGCATGCTTTTGCAGAGGACAAGAAGCCTTCAGTCGACTCCTTCAGACATTAAGCACCCCCACAGCCCAGATGGAATGATAAAAATTTCAAAAAATATATATATTTTTTTAATGAAGCCAATATCGCAATCTGGTTGGCTGCGGTGGAAACGTTAAAAGAACACATATGACTTTGGAATTTGAGTACTGAATAAGGTATTATATGAATGTGAACGAGCGAGTGTTCGTGTCTGTTATTTTTCTTTTTCTTTTTTTGTATTTGATTTGTTTTTTGCTTATATATTTAATTATATATGTTTCGGGTCCCTCTGGCTGTGGATCTGGTGGTTGTGGGCTCGGGCCGGGGGGGGGGGGGGGGCCGCGGGTCGAGGCATCAAAGAGGCGTGGTGCTCTGGCTCACGGGGGCGCCGGACTGTGGGCCCTCCGGGTTGGGGTCCGTGGCTGCCGGGTCTGGAGATGGAGGGGGCTCAGGCGGTCCACTATACAGTAAGGGGTTAAGTCCTACTCCTTACATAGAATTTAAGTGGCGACTTATTTAATTTATACTCTGTTTTATTATTTTGCTAGTCCAATTTATTATCATTTTGTGTTATTATTATTATAACTACTGTTATTGTCATGTGAAGTCCTGTCTATTAGTGTTGTTTATAATTATTATTACTGTATTGTGTTGTGTCTTGTCTTGTTTTTGGAAAAAAAAGTAAATGAATAAAAGATTTGATCGAAAAAAAATAATATAGAATATCAGGCCTTTAATTACCTTATTAGCCATGTGGCACATCTATGGATCGGGACAAATCTACTCGTTCCAATGACAGAATTCAATCTGGATTTAGTATCTCCAGGCGTGCATGAAGAACCGAGAAGGAAATCTACTGTAAATACAGTCAGCTTTAAATTTTTGCGACAGGTCCGCCATTTTGAATCCGTTTGTAATGCCGATTGTTGCTAAATGTTCACAGAAGGGAGACACACTAACTGCGCTCCAAACTATGCCAATAACATTCAGTTTTGTGGTATATAATCCCGACAATTAAGAGAAATAAAAAATAATAATCAGGAAGTCATTTGATTTCAGAAAGCTGGAGTACCCTAGGAGATGTAGGTTTTCGAAATGTCAACGCTCAGTGAAAGCCCTGTCTTTCCTTCATCATAATGACTACAGCAAAATGGCCGCTCAGATTTATTTCTGGTCGAAATTCGCGATCTTTTGAATGCAATTCCTAAACTCATATTTCATTAATAACAATAGGTTAAACAAATGTATTGCTGAAAATATACACTATGACTGCTGTTGTGACATCGTTAGGATGTTTACTGTTGGATAAAAAAAAAAAAAAAAAACATTATGTCATATAGTCTAGAGAGAATGATTTATGACGTGATGTCATTTGCGGTCCGGTACCGGGAAGAGGAGGGTTTCTGACGTGATGTATCGCATTAACCGTTTCTGCGCCATAAACGAGTTAACTCGTTATAGCCCGCCAATCGTTGGCTGCCAACAACGAGTAAACTCGTTATTGGATCCGTTTTTCTTTTATTCGCTATTTCCATTCATAATTCATCCTGCCGTGCTGTAGGACTGGGTGACACTCTGTCTGAGACCGCAACGGTGCGATACCGCCGCCTAACGCATTGCGGCCGCTATTGCACTCCATTTGAAACTATGTGGTTTGTTTTCCTGGCCGAGCTGCAGCGTGCGGGCGGGGTCTAAACACTCCAGCAAGACAAGCGCTTATAGGGATGCATCGACGAGGCCCCCCCCCCTGTTAATTTTCTTTGGTGGATAACGTGGGACACACGACCGCGACCAGTATTTGGAATGGCGATCAGATAATTGAATTATTCTTTTTGCAGTACATCATAGACAAGGTAAGGACCATTATCAATCTTGCGTTGATCCGATAATCTTTTTCCCGCGATCGCAGCGTGTGTGTGTGCCGCGTCCCGTTGGCTGCGATCAAAGTGCAGAGGGCCGGCTCCCCCCCCCCCCCCCCCCCCTTTCGTGCATGCATGATGAAACATAATACCGATAATCT
>NW_028173886.1:0-2000 GCF_963971535.1 Notolepis coatsorum | reverse complement strand
GCCTATACTGCGTTCATTTATACGCCGTATAGGCATTAATGGAATAATAAGCCTATACTGCATTCATTCATTACGCCGTAGGCTACAGTACTGTGCGCGCGCGTGCGTGTGTGTGTGTGTGCGCGCGCTGTGGCAGGTGTACCACAAGCTGTACTATATATGATGACAATACATTAATATAATCTCATTTCGATGGGTCGCAACTTGCATTTCTCCCAGACGGCACTGCCGCAAAATCGCAAGGCACTTCCGCATCCATTTTCTAACCAGCTGCATCATTACTTTGCCTTATAAGAAGCTCTGGAGGCGTTGTTTTGTATGCAAATGACCTAGACGGAAACGCGTGTTCGAGTTTAAGACATGGTGTCATTCTCCAAGCAGATGTCACAGGTGCGACCGTTTGAGCCACTTAAGACATATTACCAGCACGTTCGGGACTCAGAGTGAACTTGTCATTGATTCTGTCTCAGTCGGTTCCAAGATAAGTCTTCCAAGAGAACTCTTTGGAAAATTTTGGGGAATGAGACCCTTGGCCTCCAGAGCTCCTTATAAGGCAACTATTGACGCAGCCGCGTGAAAATGGATGCAGAAGTGCCTTGCGAGTCTTGCGACGCATCAAAATTAGATTAGATTAATGTATTGGCATCATATATAGTACAGCTCGTGGTACACCTGCCGCAGCGCACGCGCACACACACACACGCGCGCGCAGTACTGTATATGAATGAATGAATGAATGTAAACTTTATTTAACAGATTGCAGAATGGGTACAATACAGTACGGCTCAATACACACAAATGTTAAGGGGATGCAGACCAGAGAAAGACGTTTGTCTTGTTTACGCAGTATAGGCTCACTATTCCATTAATGACTTGTTTCATTAGGATCTAGTAGACACCACACACATGCTCTGCCCCACGCACACGCACAGCACAGGCACAGTCTGCATACATACAGACTGTACCTACGCACTGCAGTGCACGTAGGGCAGAGCACACATATACAGCATCCACCAAATCCCAATGAAACAAGTAACCAGAATATATCAAGCCTATACCGTTCACTCATCAGACACGTAGGCCATACTGGCGCACACATACCGCGGCGGTTTCAATGGCTTCACTAATTTGTGCGGTAAGGAAAAAATCAATACCGCGGCAGCCCTAAATGCAGGTTTATATCAAACAAAGGTCTGTCCCATTGTATACCATTAAAACAGATATGTAACAAATAAGAAATACAAATTCCACAGAAGGCATTAAATAATTATTATTTTCAATCATTTCACAATTAATTGTGTTTGAATATCTGAGTAATTAAAGTAATAATACATTTGTCCAAAATAGCTGGTTCAGATATGGTTAATCCAGCTGCCCTGTGATCAGATGAATCCATATTATTTATTTTTCCGACATCAAATGCATAATTTCTTATCGTACAAATATTGTCATATTTATTTTAATTATGATTAAGTAATTAATTCCAAGGAGGCCTGTAGCGTTGACATGAAGGAATCACTATGAGAACACAGTCTGTCAAGTTAATAAAATGTTCAATTAGTCAATCAATCATAAGTGTGCTGGAAGTAGACTGGATCACAAATTGCCGCCACAGTGCGAGAATCTCCAAGGTGTCCAATGGAGTTTTTGACCACTAGGTGATGTAATTGACACAGTAGGAGAAAAGTGTGTATCATGTGTTTTTCCAGCACACACATGTGGACGCACAAACAACGAGCACGTCACGAGCATGTCACGAGCACGGGGGAAGGGCCGGACTGGCCATCAAGAACACAGTGAGTTTTCTCTGTGGCCTGCATATAATTTTTTCCCAGTCAGGCCAGTGTTTCTAGTTGCGACAGCGCAATAACGGGATTAACGTTTTATTTCCAAAGTCAAGGACACAGAAATCATTTCATCTCACCTGCTGCCCAGCTAGCAGTCTCACATGCACTTCAAAAGTGACAGATAATAAGCAGAACAGCATCATGTCAAAAGCA
>NW_028173887.1:0-18974 GCF_963971535.1 Notolepis coatsorum | reverse complement strand
TCTCTCGCTCTCACTCTATCTCTCTCTCTATCTCTATCTCTCTCTCCTATCTGTTCTCTGCTTTCTGCCCCTCTCTCTATCTTCTCTCACTCTATCTCTCCTCTGCTTTCTGCCTCCGCTCTCTCTTTCTCTCTCCTCTTTTTCTCTCACTCTATCTCTCCTCTCTTTCTGCCCCCCCCCCTCTCTCTCCTCTTCTCTCTCTATATCTCTCCTCTTCTTTCTGCCCCCCCCCCCTCTCTCTCCTCTTCTCTCTCTCTCTATACTCTCCTCTGCTCCCCCCTCCCTCCTCTCACTCTATCTCTCCTCTTCTTTCTGCCCCCCCCCCTCTCTCTCCTCTTCTCTCTCTCTATATCTCTCCTCTGCTCCCCCCTCCCTCCTCTCACTCTATCTCTCCCTCGTGTTCTTTTATTCTCTCCTCTGCCTTCTGCCCTCCCCCTCTCTCTGCCGCTGTCAGATATGCCACAGTGAGAGAGGGTACTCGGGGGTTGGGTTATGTGTGTGTGTGTGTGTGTGTGTGTGTGTGTGGGTTAGGGGCTTGCTGGGGTGAACAAACAGAGCACTTCTCCACTGAGGCAAGACAAGGAGAGGATGAGGAGAGGAGAGGAGGAGGATGAGGAGGAGGAGGTAAAGTCTTCCTCATTCTTCTGCAGATCTAGACAGAAGGATAATAGGAGGGAACCACACAAAGCACAACAACCCTCCACAAGCCTCTCAGCACCAGAGAAGTTGAAGCTGCCTGCCCCTCCATTACACTGCTGTCTGGGTGCAGGGGAGGGTGGGGTGGTGATACGGCAAAAAGACACTTTCCTTTTAGAGGCTTGTGGATAACGGGGAGAAAACAAGGCCACGTCAATCACTCCATTACACCATGATGACATGTGACCCATTGTGTGGGCAGCTGTCTCCCTCCAAGGACCAGTGATAGAGAGGACGAGGAGAGAGGGGGGCTGCCTCCCTCCAAGGACCAGTGACAGACAGGACGAGGAGAGAGGGGGGCTGCCTCCCTCCCAAGGACCAGTCAGAGAGGACGAGGAGAGAGAGGCTGCCTCCCTCCAAGGACCAGTCAGAGAGGACGAGGAGAGAGGGGGGCTGCCTCCCTCCAAGGACCAGTCAGAGAGGACGAGGAGAGGGGGCTGCCTCCCTCCAAGGACCAGTCAGAGAGTACGAGGAGAGAGAGGCTGCCTCCCTCCAAGGACCAGTCAGAGAGTACGAGGAGAGAGAGGCTGCCTCCCTCCAAGGACCAGTCAGAGAGGACGAGGAGAGAGAGGCTGCCTCCCTCCAAGGACCAGTCAGAGAGGACGAGGAGAGAGAGGCTGCCTCCCTCCAAGGACCAGTCAGAGAGGACGAGGAGAGAGAGGCTGCCTCCCTCCAAGGACCAGTCAGAGAGGACGAGGAGAGAGGGGGGCTGCCTCCCTCCAAGGACCAGTCAGAGAGGACGAGGAGAGAGGGGGGCTGCCTCCCTCCAAGGACCAGTCAGAGAGGACGAGGAGAGAGAGGCTGCCTCCCTCCAAGGACCAGTCAGAGAGGACGAGGAGAGAGGGGGGCTGCCTCCCTCCAAGGACCAGTCAGAGAGGACGAGGAGAGAGAGGCTGCCTCCCTCCAAGGACCAGTCAGAGAGGACGAGGAGAGAGGGGGGCTGCCTCCCTCCAAGGACCAGTCAGAGAGGACGAGGAGAGAGAGGCTGCCTCCCTCCAAGGACCAGTCAGAGAGGACGAGGAGAGGGGGGCTGCCTCCCTCCGAAGGACCAGTCAGAGAGTACGAGGAGAGAGAGGCTGCCTCCCTCCAAGGACCAGTCAGAGAGGACGAGGAGAGAGGGGGGCTGCCTCCCTCCAAGGACCAGTCAGAGAGGACGAGGAGAGAGGGGCTGCCTCCCTCCAAGGACCAGTCAGAGAGGACGAGGAGAGGGGGGCTGCCTCCCTCCAAGGACCAGTCAGAGAGGACGAGGAGAGGGGGGCTGCTTCCCTCCAAGGACCAGTCAGAGAGGACGAGGAGAGGGGGGCTGCTTCCCTCCAAGGACCAGTCAGAGAGGACGAGGAGAGAGAGGCTGCCTCCCTCCAAGGACCAGTCAGAGAGGACGAGGAGAGGGGGGCTGCCTCCCTCCAAGGACCAGTCAGAGAGGACGAGGAGAGAGAGGCTGCCTCCCTCCAAGGACCAGTCAGAGAGGACGAGGAGAGAGGGGGGCTGCCTCCCTCCAAGGACCAGTCAGAGAGGACGAGGAGAGAGAGGCTGCCTCCCTCCAAGGACCAGTCAGAGAGGACGAGGAGAGGGGGGCTGCCTCCCTCCAAGGACCAGTCAGAGAGGACGAGGAGAGGGGGGCTGCCTCCCTCCAAGGACCAGTCAGAGAGGACGAGGAGAGAGGGGGCTGCCTCCCTCCAAGGACCAGTCAGAGAGGACGAGGAGAGAGGGGGGCTGCCTCCCTCCAAGGACCAGTCAGAGAGGACGAGGAGAGGGGGGCTGCCTCCCTCCAAGGACCAGTCAGAGAGGACGAGGAGAGGGGGGCTGCCTCCCTCCAAGGACCAGTCAGAGAGGACGAGGAGAGGGGGGCTGCCTCCCTCCAAGGACCAGTCAGAGAGGACGAGGAGAGGGGGGGGCTGCCTCCCTCCAAGGACCAGTCAGAGAGGACGAGGAGAGGGGGGCTGCCTCCCTCCAAGGACCAGTCAGAGAGGACGAGGAGAGAGGGGGGCTGCCTCCCTCCAAGGACCAGTCAGAGAGGACGAGGAGAGAGGGGGGCTGCCTCCCTCCAAGGACCAGTCAGAGAGGACGAGGAGAGAGAGGCTGCCGATAGACGTCAAGAACAAGACTCGTCCTGGAAAATTTGATATTCGCTGTTTTCAGATTAACTTCCAACTGATTTTGAGTGGCCCCTTGGGGCGGGGTGGAGGGGGGTTACATTCAAGTACTATTTAAGTGCCATATACTGAGTTTGGAAAGTCAGACTTATTTTAATGCCCTAAGAAAATAAGATAAGATAGGATATTCCTTTTTTTTTTTATCCACTTTTTCTCCCCCTTTTCAATTTTTTCTCCCATCCCAATTTTCGCTGTGCCAATTCTCCCCTCCCCTGTCTTGAACGTTGCTCGCATATGCCCCCCACTGGCCGGTTGTAGGGAGGATAGAAGCCTTGCATCACATGTCCCCTCCGATACACGAGGAAGCAGCCTGTCACATCTTTTCACCTGCCAGCGCGGACTCTCATTGGCGAGGTGTAACGCGTGGGAGGCTCACACTACCCCCGCTACTTCCTGATTCTGCTGTATAGGCACACCAACCGACCTGTAGGAGTCGCTGTCCACAACGTCCAGATTACCACCCATCGACCTCCACCGGCTAACTCTGCCAATTGAGTTAGTATGACGGCCGGCCCAAGCGTTGGTGACGAGCGCAATGTCCGCTGCGCCACCCAGCCGCCAAGATAAGATATTCCTTTATTGATCCCCGTGGGGAAATTCAGGCATCATAGCAGCATGGGGGAGGGGGAGGGGAGGTACAGGTAGTAGAAGACAGGTCAAATCAACACCCCACTAACATATGGACAGTTTAAAAACACAATTACAAATCTCTTAGTTCCCCCCCCCCCTCGCATCTGTGTTTTTGTTCTATTCATTCAATGTCTTAATTTATCTGAGCTGATTTTCTTTTCTTTATCTTCATTTAGCACGTTATCCGTTTTTTTAATAATACGCCTGTAAAAATCCTCGACATAATTTGCAAATGAGAGCTTGCCCTCTGTGATCTTCTGCGAGATTGAATGAAGATGGGACGAGTGAGCGTGGCATTAAGAGACACCGGTAGCGGTGAGACAGAGGTGAAGGCGGTTAAGGAGCCTCAGGACCCTCGGGTGTTTGAAAATAAAGGAAATCAGGATGAGGTCACGCCACCGGTGAGGAGCTCCACTGGTCTCATATACTGGTGAGGCTTAACCGGCATCGAGGAATCAATCCAAACACAGCTATTAACGGGATAATCCTCCTAATTTAACAATTCGGAGTGATCATCTGTATTATCCCATCGTGCATTTCATTCTCGAATGGGAACAGTGTGTGTGTGTGTGTGTGCGTGCGTGTGTGTGTGTGTGTGTGTGTGTGTGTGTGTGTGTGTGTGTGCGTGCGTGCGTGCATGCGTGCGTGTGTGTGTGTATAGTATACCCTTCCCTCCCCCTCTCACTCTACACTGTTGGATGCAGGCAGATGCCTAGTTTATACGACCAACTGGATAAATGAGAGACAAAGGGGGGAGAATAAAAGAGGAAGGATCATCAATAGGGTTTTGTGACTCGCCCCTAGGGTCTTACAGGACCACTGAGCTCGTCAAGGCAGGATCGGTCACCAAATGATGTAACCAGAAGCCGGCTATTCTCGGTACGTGCTCCACAATGGTGGAACGGACTTCCCACCATATGCTCTTTTCCACTAAATAATCTTCCTTGCCCATATTACTACCTATAATAATGTGTCTTTACTACTATGCAGTCAAGACTGTAGCACCCAAGTCTCAACACTGTATGATGCACATTGTTACTCAGCTGAAAGAGTTCTACCCGGCAGGAATGAATTAATCTTTATTTTGAACATGATATAAAAAAAATTAAAAATAAAGAAGACAAACAACGAAAATTATACATATCACTGTTCGAAATGGAGTAGGAAGAAGCCTAAGCTTATCATGCCCTACCCCTATCCACCACTTCCAAGTGGGAACATTAATTAATACTTAAATTATATAATGGAGAATATCCACATTGCCAATAATTCGTCATTCTTAACTCATTCCCCGCCAACAACGTTTCTATACGTTATTGGGCGCCATCCTTTGAATGCCAACCACGTATATATATACGTTATTTGATCGTTTTTCCTTTTTTTCTATATTTTATTCATTATTCATCCAGGTACCTTGGTGTTACTATAGGGAATGAGTCTGAGATCGCAAAAGTCCAATACCGCCGCCTGGTAGAATGCAGCCGGTATTGCACATCCTTTGAAACTCTGTGTATTGGGCTGTGTGTCGATTATATTAGTCCGGGCAGACTTTTCTAGTAACCTGAACCTAGGGCTTCACCCAATCGCATTGAATCGTTTTCGGGACCCCCGATTCATTATGCTGTGGTGGGTTATGTCGTGGGCCAAATGGACATACGATCTACCAGATGGCAATCAAATAATTTTTGGAATCCCACCGGCCACAGGTAAGAGCAATTTAACGTCACTTTCAGCTTGATTGTGCCTTGTTTTCATAGCCATCGCCCTGATCAGCGTATGTTATTGTACTAACGAATGCTGTTATTGACAATCAATTAATCAGAAACGACCCCCCCCCCCTTTCATGCATTCATGATGGAACATAATACAGATCATATGCATTTGAATTTTTAATTGTAGCATGTGTAGGGACGAAATGCCAATGGATTTAGTATAATACACGTTGCGGGCTATTACTAGCCTCCCAGGAATTACCCTAAACCGCTCTAAAACCATACTTATATTCACCATGGTATAAAACGGAAATGTATGGATGGAAAAATTATTTCTTTTTCACATCTTGAACGATAGATACTCGATGTCAAATGGGCCATAGTATTGCATCCATAGCTATAATATAGAATATAGTTATAGCCCTGCAAACAAGGGGACGGACTCCATTGGTTTAATGCGTGGCAGCGCATAGCCATATCCCAGAAACAGCGTGGCAGCCAATGAGTTAACATTGAAAACAACATAAAATAAATAAATAATATCAGTATCCATAATGTAGTACAAAAGAAAAAGAAACAGAAAACAACATCTTAGAATCCAGAAGATTGACAATAGTCACCTCCCCTTTCCTCCTTTTGGTAATTTGCTAATATCATGCCTGTAAAGGTGTCAGCTAAATGACAAAATGTTAAATGTGACTCTAAATAAGTATTTGTGGCGCCCAGAACGATGGTGGAGTGGTTAAGACTCCCACCCCTACTGGCTTAGGATCCAATCCCGTCAGAACCTTGTGTCTCACAATCTCCTCTACTCTGTCTCCCTCTCAGCCTTCCTACTGTTTCAATAAAGAACCTTCTCAAGTTCAAGTTTCTTTAATAGTTGTCATACAGAAGTACAGAATACTTTTGTACAAAATGCTTCTTACTGTTGCGCTCCAGAGACTGTGCATGACAAGATAAGTATGAAATAAAAACATAGTAAAAATTAGAAGAAAAAAAAGAGGTCACAGTGTTCAGTTTAGACATATGTACAATGTTCGTAGACGTAGTTACCATACAATATACAATACTGTGCAGTGTACTAATATACAATACTATATAGTGCAAGGCATAAATGGACAAGGTGCAGTTTAGGTACAATTCACAGTAGGTGTACGAGTTGTAGTGCAAATCCTTTATCAATAAATATAAAGTGTAAGTGTGTTTGTGTGATCTAAAGTGTGGAGAGTGGGTGCTGCAGTGTGTTGTTTGTTTGAGTGAGTGTGTGTGTGCGTGTGGGTGTGTGTGCTGTGTGCATTTGATGGTTGTTGCATAGTGATTATTGTTCGTTTAGCGATTATTGTTCGTTTAGCAGCCTGATGGCCTGGGGATAGAAGCTCCTTCTGAGTCTTTCTGTGCTCGCCATAAGACTCCGGTATCGCTTGCCTGACGGCAGCAGTTCAAAGAGGCAGTTGTTCGGGTGGCTCGAGTCCTTAATAATTCTCTTATGTGTCTCACTGTCTCCTCTACTCTGTCTCCCTCTCAGCCTTCCTACTGTTTCAATAAAGAACCTTCTCTCCTGTGTCTCACTGTCTCCTCTACTCTGTCTCCCTCTCAGCCTTCCTACTGTCTAAATAAAGAACCTTCTCTCCTGTGTCTCACTGTCTCCTCTACTCTGTCTCCCTCTCAGCCTTCCTACTGTTTCAATAAAGAACCTTCTCTCCTGTGTCTCACTGTCTCCTCTACTCTGTCTCCCTCTCAGCCTTCCTACTGTCTAAATAAAGAACCTTCTCTCCTGTGTCTCACTGTCTCCTCTACTCTGTCTCCCTCTCAGCCTTCCTACTGTCTAAATAAAGAACCTTCTCTCCTGTGTCTCACTGTCTCCTCTACTCTGTCTCCCTCTCAGCCTTCCTACTGTCTAAATAAAGAACCTTCTCTCCTGTGTCTCACTGTCTCCTCTACTCTGTCTCCCTCTCAGCCTTCCTACTGTTTCAATAAAGAACCTTCTCTCCTGTGTCTCACTGTCTCCTCTACTCTGTCTCCCTCTCAGCCTTCCTACTGTTTCAATAAAGAACCTTCTCTCCTGTGTCTCACTGTCTCCTCTACTCTGTCTCCCTCTCAGCCTTCCTACTGTTTCAATAAAGAACCTTCTCTCCTGTGTCTCACTGTCTCCTCTACTCTGTCTCCCTCTCAGCCTTCCTACTGTTTCAATAAAGAACCTTCTCTCCTGTGTCTCACTGTCTCCTCTACTCTGTCTCCCTCTCAGCCTTCCTACTGTTTCAATAAAGAACCTTCTCTACTTCCAGTTCCTACTGTTGAGAGCTCTGATGGAGCTATAAGCTCTGTGCCGGGGCAATCTGTTGAGAGCTCTGATGGAGCTAAGCAAAGACACCCTGCCTCTCTGGGAAGCGCTCCTTGAACGCTTTCTCCTTTAAAAAGATGCCGAGCCGGCTGCCTGGTTGTCTGCGTGTCCGTCTGCAATCCTGTCTGCGTGTCCGCCTGCGATCCTGTCTGCGTGTCCGCCTGCAATCCTGTCTGCGTGCCCGCCAGCCTGCTAACTTGTGTGTGTGTGTGTGTGTGCCCGGACAGCCTATCAATATCTTCTACTGCTCTATCACACTGGGAGTGTGTGTGTGGGGGGGGGGGGGGGGGGCTGTCACTTTTTTAGATTAGCAGAGGCGCCTCTAAATAATTTAGGTCACATTTTCCTTTTTTCTTGTACATTACATTACAATTGTCATGGTCGTATTTCATTCAAAATGGTCTATTTTATTAAACTTTTTAATACGGCCGCAAGGAATGTTTATGTGAGTAACTTAAGAATATACAGTATGTACGATGTATATCGCGGACGACGGTATAGTAAAAACCCATACCTTTTCATGGATTATTCATAATATATATACACTCAGATACATAACATGAATATTCCATGAAAAGGTATGGATGTTTACTATACCGTCGTCCGTGATTATTATATTATTATAATTAATATTTCTTTGTATGTATAATAAAATATTATAAATATTATTTGGTACACCCTCCCACAGCCCTAGTCAGCTGACGGATGAAGTCCTGAACTGTGGCCTGTCATACTGGTTTGGCGTAATATGTTGTGACATTCTCTTTTAAAACGGGCGACCTCCGTGGCTCTGTGAGCAGAGCAGGCTGCAGCAGACTTCAGTGGCTCCTGCTATTCGCCGCGGGCTGTGTGAGTGTAGCCGAACCCAGCCGCACACACTGAGAGAGAGAGCGCACCCTCCCCTCCCCTCTCCAGAGCCGCGCCGCCCGACAGAACCCAGAGCCGATGGTGACTGTTAACCCAACCCTCAGAGAAGATGGTTCCCTTGTTTCTGTGGGATTGAAAGGAATGCTGGAGCACGCCGGTCTTCGTGCTTCTTCACTTTATGTGGACATAATTCAAACCGACGTTTGAACGTCAACAGACATTCTTCAGGGAATTCCTTCATTTCTTTACCATCGCCTTTCCATCAAACAGAGTGAAGTAACAGGTCAACTGATCCTGAAACTCACACCTGTATTGATGAGGTGCTGGCCAACACCTTATATATATTTTTTTTACGGTTTTAATATTTTTATAATAATTATTGAAATATTTTACAGTTACTGAATTTTTTTATTTATTTTGCCATTGGCTCCCATTGTATCTGAAAATGTGTCTTAAACACATGAAAGTCACCACATCTGACTAAAAGGCCATGCTAACCTCTTATGTGTAACTGAATTGTTTTGCCATTGTGATATAATACAATATCTGATGAAGAATTCCCCTTCTTCCTTCCTTAGATAGAGCAACTTTTCAGGGCAAAAACTTAAACATTTCAAGAAAATAAATGCACCTCAGATATATTAGCATGTTGTGACTCTCTTCAATTTAATTGACATTTTCATGTTATGACACATTTCCAGGTACACTGGCAGCCAATGGCAATGGCAGCCTAGCTGTCGAAGCATTGCTTTTTCAATATCTCAATAAATATCACATTGATATTTGATATCATTCTTTGTGATATATAGTTAGTACTTACAGAAATGTGCTCTCCAATGTAATACAGAAATTGACAGGTCCCACGGCCCAACGAGCAGATGTGAAAAGCCACACTGGGTCTTCATCAGGTCTCCAAGGACCAAATGTAAAATGTCAGGAGAAATGCCCTGAGAAAGGTCTTGTGCCGAAGGGACAACGGATCAATAAACACACCAACCTACTGGGTTCTCTTTGTCAGAAAGTCACTGGCCCCTGATCCATTGGATTAGCAACCAAGTCAAGTAGCTATAGCTAGTCATCACATGTGTAAAGTGTTGGGCGCGGCTGGGTAGTGTAGAGGTCTAAAGCACTCGCCTATACCACGAGTTCAATTCCCGGCAGTGGTACCTTCATTATACGAACACAATTCGGCAGTGTTCGCGGGTGGGAAGCCGGTGGGGTATGACTGCAGGGGTGTAAAGTACTTGAGTAATTTTACTTTGTTACAATACTTAAGTACTGTTTTGGGGGATTTGTACTTTACTAGAGTATTATTAGGTTTGTATACTTGTACTTTTACTCAATTACATAAAAAAATCAAATAAAAATAAAAACATACGTTTTACTCCTTACATTTAAAATGCAGACCTACAAAGTACAAATCTCACAGGTCCAACCCTTTTAATTAGTATATTTGTTTCTAACCCGCCCATACCCATGCTGATTGGTCCTTGTGCAAGACTAGAAAGTGGGGATCTTTGATTAAACACCTGCTATCAGAAGAATAGACAGTCAGAAATACTCTGACTTTTACTTGAGTACAATTTTGAGACGGTACCCATACTTTCACTTAAGTATAATTTCTGGGTACTTTTTACACCCCTGCAGAGGAGGCATGTTGTAGTCTACACCCTCCTCAGACCGACAGTAGGGTAGCACAACAACCAGGAAGGAATTGGCACAAAAAGATCCTACCAGTCTTTTTGACATGCAGGTTCCAAGTCATTCTTGCCTTGACACAAGCATCAAGAATATTTTACAGTTACTGAAAATCTTTGAAATCTTGCCATAGGAACCTCGCGTTTTAGCGCTCTCGGCGGCTAGCGTTTTTGGACGGAGCGCTCCCAGCGCATAAAGTTGAAAATAGTTCAACTTTTGGAGAGGAGCGCCGCTCATCAAGGTAACTTTTTTCGACCGACCAATCAAAATCGAGCAAGTGGCGGGAGTCGCGAGACTCAAGCAGATTGAGGTCCAAGTTCAACGGTATAGGCTACACCAAATTATTTCGACATCGACACACACTGCAAATTATTCTATCATTCCAACTAAATACACAAGAAATGGCAGATGAGAGGCTAATTGTTGCGGTGTCGGACAATCAAGTCATATACGACATGACAATGCTCCCGGCGCTCTGGAAAAACGCTATGGAAACACTCTGGGCATGCATATTTTTGATTTTCAAAGCAGTCCGCCTTGGAAAAAACGCTATCTGTGGACACGACCCCATAGGCTCCCATTGTATCTGAAAATGTGTCTTAAACTCCAAATAAACACATGAAAGTCACCACATCTGACTAAAATGCCACATCTGCCACATCGCGCTGAGCCGTGGATGCACACTGAAATAATGACCGCTATGAAAACCAGAGACAAAAAATGCTCTGAGTTTCGTAAAAGTCAGTCAAAGCTTACCAAAAGCACGAGCAGTGAACTCCAAGCCCACGTGACTGAACTCAAACTGGAAAGAAACAGACTAAGAAATGACGTAAACTCCATGATCAAAACAGCAAAAAAAATGTCATCAATGACAAAACTGAGGAAAACAAAAATAAACCATGTGAACTTTGGAAATTACTCAATAATCAACTAGGCTGCAGTAAAAAACTTAAAACCAGGTTCTCAAACATAAACATAAAGACGGACAACACGCTCATCACAGACAAGCTGGATGTAGCCAATTACTTAAACACTTTCTTCACAAACATAGCCACAACACTGGTAAACAAACTACCCTCCCACTCAGGGCAGTATGGGGTAGAACACATAGTAGCATACTACAAGAACCTAGGCGTCCACAAAGACGACTTCAAACTGGAAATGGTAACTACAGATGAGGTACTCAAAAAACTGAGCGCCCTCCAACCTAACAAGGCCACTGGCCATGACAACATCCCCTCCAAATTCCTCAGAGACTCAGCAGCCGCCATCACCCCAGTCATCACACACATAATAAACCTCTCTATAAAACAGGGACACGTCCCCAAGGACTTCAAAATTGCGAGGGTAACACCCCTGCACAAAAAAGGCAGTAAATTAGACCCAGGCAACTACCGCCCTGTTTCTATCCTTACCTCCATCTCGAAAGTCATGGAAAAAATTGTATACGAACAGGTCGAAAAATACCTCGCGGAAAAAAATCGAATCTACGAATTCCAATCTGGCTTCTGAACATCCCACTCCACTGACACATGCCTTCTCTATTTAAACGACCACATCAAACAAGAGGTGGATGCGGGCAAATACTGCGGCATGGTCATGCTGGACCTACAAAAGGCCTTCGACACTGTCAATCACTCCATTCTGATTGACAAGCTAAAAGCAATTGGTTTTGATAGTCTATCAGTGAGCTGGATGCAATCCTACCTGGAGGGGAGAGAACAGATGGTGGAGGTAAACGGTACCCTATCCCCCCCCCTCACAGTGAGCTGTGGTGTTCCACAAGGAAGCATACTAGGGCCGCTACTGTTCCTAATTTATGCAAATGACATGTCGTCAGCTTGTAACTGCAACTTGTTCCTGTTTTTGTGGATGACTCAGCCCTGCTGGTCTGACAAGAACAAGTTACAGGTTGAAAAAACCCTCAGCTCAGAACTAGGCAAAATCTGCATATGGCTCGCTGATAACAAACTATCATTACACATGGGCAAAACAGAGTCCATTCTCTTCGGTTCAAATAACAAACTCAGCAAGACCGACGGCTTCTCAGTTACAGTGGGTGACAATATTGTCACAAGGAAAGAAGAAATTACCTACCTGGGTTCAAGGCAAATCTTTCCTGTGACAAAATGGCATCCAATGTAATAAAAAAAGTCAACCAACAAACTCGATTCTTGTACCGGATCTCCTCACTGGTAAACAAGAATACCCTGAAGACTCTGGCAGGAGCACTCATTCAAGGGTACTACGACTATGCTTGCACCTCATGGTACCAAAGCACCTCAAAGGCGCTAAAAACAAAATTACAAACATCTCAAAACAAACTGGTCAGACTACTGCTTGACCTTACTCCTAGAACCCACCTCACCCCTGCCCACTTTGACAACCTAGGATGGCTTAGAGTAGACGACAGAGTACAGCAACTTGCAATGGGCCTAGTCTACAAGATACACTACACAACCAAGGTACCCATGTACATGTCAAAATACTTCCCAAAGGTCAGTGAATACCACGATCACAACACCAGAGGGAGCTCCACAAATCATGTTAAACCCAGATTCGGCTCAAACAAGGGACTAAACACGTTTAGCAATTATGCCACATCAATGTGGAACGCCCTACCCAAAGCTGTAAGGAATGTGAATCACTACCCACTTTCAAAAACACTCTCAAAGAACACCTACGGGAGACTGCAATTCAAAACTGGCCCCTGTAAATGTCCTAACACAACCCCCTCCAATGTACAGTAAATGACCAAGTATGGTTTTGTCAATATTCCAATGTACAGTTTTGCTTGTACAGTTGTTTATTATTTTCTTGAAACGTTTTTGTTTTTCCCCTGAAAGGTTCTCTATTGTGCTCTAAAGTGTTCTATTGTGCCGTAATACAGTGTCTAAAAGGAAGAGGAATTCTTCCTCAGATATTGTATTTTCAGAAAACAAGTTACACATGTTATGGCATTTTAGTCATATGTGGTGACTTTCTTACATTTTTGTGGCGTTTTAAGACACATTTTTAGGTACACTGGAAGCCAATGGCAGTGGTGAGTCAGCAGAAAATAACTACCAAATCTTTCAGTAATGGTAAAAGTAAAAAAAAAAAAAAAAAAAAAGGGGGAAATAAATTATGCATTTTGTATCAAGGCAAGAATGACTTGGAACTCATGACTTGGAATGTCAAAAAGACTGCTATGGTCCTTTAAGTACAATCTTCTCAAGGCATTTCATTAGTGCAAAGGTAACTACCACAGGATATAATTTGTTCATCTCTCTTGGACAGGCTTTGTTTGGGACGGGACAATAACAGACCTCTTCCGCAGAGCAAGTGGAATGGCATGAGCACTAATAGAGTTTATGGAAAGGTTGTGAAGACAGCAGTAAAAAAAAAAAAAAAGGAAAACGTGTGAAGGTTTGGTCACACCCCGGGCTGGAGAAGCTGAATAATTAGTGATGTTTGTCATAAACATTGTTTGTAATCAACCCCCGTCTCTAGTCATATGTGAGGAGAAACCTGCCGGTCTGCCACTTCAGCTGTGACGCCGTGCACTTCCCTCTGCCCGTCACCGTGCACGCCATCACCGTGCACGTCCCTCTGCCCACAGGAGGATGACAAGCAACACTTTCACATGCATGACTGAAACACTGGCAGCCAAAGAGATGCCAAGCGATGCAAAAAGTCAACATTGTGTGAATATGTTTGTGTGTGTGTGTGTGTGTGTGTGTGTGTGTTTTAGAGAGAGAGGGAGAGAAAGAGAGAGACAGACAGACAGACAGAGAGAGAGTTCACGGCAGTGTGCATGTGTTTGTGTGTCTTTTAGAGAGAGAGAGAGAGAGAGAGAGAGAGAGAGAGAGAGAGAGAGAGAGAGAGAGAGAGAGAGAGACAGACAGACAGACAGACAGACAGACAGACAGACAGACAGACAGACAGACAGACAGACAGACAGACAGACAGACAGACAGACAGACAGACAGACAGACAGACAGACAGACAGACAGACAGACAGACAGACAGACAGACAGAGAGAGTTCACGTGAGTGTGTGTGCGTGTGTGTGTGTGTGTGTGTGTGCATGTGTGTGTGCATGTGTGTGTGTGTTAGAGAGAGAGAGAGAGAGAGAGTTCATGTGTGTGTGTGTGCATGTGTATGTGTGTGCGTGTGCGTGTGCGTGTGTGCGTGTGTGTGTGTGTGTGTGCGTGTGTGTGCGTGTGTGTGCGTGTGTGTGTGTGTGTGTGTGTGTGTGTGTGTGTGTGTGTGTGTGTGTGTGTGTGTGCGTGCACCTATAATAACCCAACACCTCTTAGGACATGATGTACATGACGGCAATGTCCGTCTACATGCTTGGTTACATGTCACCCCGTAACACTGAGCCAGATGAAGTCATAACGCTCTGAAGCGACGACATCACAAGACATTACCATCTGCCTGAGGAGGAGGAGGAGGAGGAGGAGGAGGAGGAGGAGGAGGAGGAGGAGGAGGAGGAGGAGGCGGGCCTGAAGACCATGATGTAACATCTTGACCCCTCCCACCACGGACTATCTGGCTCTGTCATCATGATAATGAGTTGGGACGGCTGAGTGCCCCCGAGTCGACTAGCTAGCAGCCATCTTGGACACCAGATACAAATAACACACACACACACACACACACACACACACACACACACACACACACACACACACACACACGCAAGCTAAGCTGTGAGAGATCCTGAAGGAATGAGACTGCTTGGCTCAGGAGGCGCAGTCATGTGTGAGTGATGGTGCCACCAGTGAACCGCATCATTGAGATGAAGGGTAATAGGATGCTGTAAACATGCAGGGTACCTTTGTTAGACACGTAGAGGACACTAACTGCACCCTTCCAGACGATGGACCACTTCAAATGTATGTACAATAATTGTACAATTTGCAGTTGTCAATGCAAAGCACTTTGGAGTGTTTCACTGGTGGCATCAGAAAACACTCTACTTCTAATGT
The DNA here is from genome assembly GCF_963971535.1 of Notolepis coatsorum. Lineage (NCBI taxonomy): Eukaryota > Metazoa > Chordata > Actinopteri > Aulopiformes > Paralepididae > Notolepis > Notolepis coatsorum. Next base: position 3,902 of record NW_028173887.1, on the reverse strand, counting down.
CTTTTAAAGGCGTTGTAAGTGGTCTTTTTCTGGTTTGTTAAAATAAGTGGTCTACATGTTAAAATAATAGCTCTACATTCCGACAGCCATCACTGGTACAGAGTGTTTGGTCGGTAACGTGGGCCTCCCAGTCTCTCCGCTCTGCAGTAAACAGAAAATGCATTTGCTGGTATCCCGTTCCGACTTTATCCAAACTACATACTGCAAAATAACTAAATAATCTGCCAGCTAATTTGGCAAGATCTCTTGAAATAAGTAAAGAAAATATCTAGGGTTCTCTCTCTTGATTGGATCAAATGGGAAGGGATACCAGAAAATGTATTTAAACGAAAAAGACCACTTACTTGCACCTTTAACTATTAATGTATACACCACTCCAACTTACTGTACCATCTTCAAAGAATTAGGTTTGAAAACGTTGTTCATCTGAGAACTGACGTACTGTATAAGGTTCTCTGTTGAAAGGGTTCATTAGCAAGGAAGTCATCCCGCAGGGCTTCTAAACGCAGCTCCCTCTTCATTCTATTCATGAGTGAATGCATTAGATTTACCACTACGACTTAGCAATAGCAGAAAGAAAGAGAGTGACAAAGCAACAGCAAGAGAGAGTGATTCTTATTATGTGTGAAGCATCTGACACACGTTTTCACAAACATACAACATGACAATTGTTTTAAAATGGCAGAACATGCAGCAAAAGCGCTTTGTGGTGGTGAGCCAAGCTGCCTTGAAGCCCCTACTCTGAACTCGGCAACCAAACCAAGGCTGTGGATTACTTGACTGTTTGTTTGTGTACACAACCTTCCGTTAATGAAAAAAAATACCGTTTGAGGCTGCTGTAATCACTGACCTGTTTCTAGGCCGGGCCAATTTATTTATTCAGGGAGGCACATTTTGTTCCGTTACGCTGGTGCTTAAACAAGCTTGTAATGACTGCCCTACCCAGCTAGTTATGAAACATTTATCGAATTAGAGCAAGCAGGCCTATTAGACCAGGCATGACCAGTTAATATAGTAGGCTAGAATATCAGGGAGACATTGTGGGGTTGAGAAAATCAAAAAGGCTAATGGTCTATGGTCAGTCCCATTGGGTAGTATGGATACCGTTTTTGGATGCTCCGTTCAACGTCGTGGAGGCATGCGAGATAACTAAAAAAAAAAACTCAGGAATTCAAGTGACAACCCAGGGTGAGTGCAGGGTCGACCCAACGCAGAAGCGAACTCAGCGCATGCTAAGGACCCCCGTGGCCACCAAAGGGCCCGCAAGATTTTTTTATTACCTTTTAGTCAAAAACGTGTATTACACAAATACAATTCTATAGCTTTACAAAGACAACAGGATAGAGGGCTGATAACACTTTGAGTGCCAACGACAAGATTTCTCGTCCTAACTCACCATGCGTTGTGTGCCAATGACGAGTTTTCTCGTTATTTAATCGTTATTTCTTTTATTAGCGATATCCATACATTTTTCATCCATCCACCCCCTATCGTCTCCCGGATGGTAATGCACATCATTGGATTGGATTGGGTGAAAAAGTGCATCGGAAAAAAAACTCCGGTCCACATTTTACTTCTGGGGCATGCAACCTGATACTATTGCATTCATTGAGGGGACTGGAAGCAACATGGATTATGTGTTTCGTGGTATAACGTTGGATCAATAAACACGATCGATATTTGGAATGGTGATCAGGAATTGGATTCATCTTTTTGCAGAACATCTGATCTGCGTTAAGGACTGTATGTTACCAGTTTTGGGTTAATCAGAGTTTTTTTTCACAGCGCTCACAACGTGTGTGTGTGTGTGTGTGTGTGTGTGTGTGTGTGTGTGTGTGTGTGTGTGTGTGTGTGTGTGTGTGTGGCGTTAGGCGCTGAGTGCGGCACGAATAAATTATTTTTCAGCCCGCTTTTGTATCGTGCATAAGAACACAAATACTCTCGATAATCTAGCGTTTATTTGAAAATTATTCATAAATCAGTCGGTAAATGGCTATTACTGCGAAATCTTTTTTTCTTTCTAGAAATCTCCAAAACTATACTCGTATTCAAAACGGTATAAAACGGAAATGTACTGATGAAAAAACAATCTGTTTCGTACATGTTGACTGCAAGCAAGACATTGATAAGCGACGGGTGTATTAGACCCATAGCCATAATTTAAGATATAGTTTAATCGCTCGCAAATGTGCTCGTCCTCCCATTGATTAAAGTGCTGGCATACAAGCGATAATTCGTCATATCCGGCCGGCACACAATGTGTTAAGAGGTAAAGTGCCAGACAGCACAGCAAAACACACCCAAAAAACGTTGTGCCCCCCCCCCCCAGAAAATACACTGCCTTTCAATATGCTATAAGCCCAGTGGTGCAGTCGTGGTCACACGCGGTTACACGCCGTGTTACTAGATGATCACTGAGGCAGAAGTACGCGCGCACAAAGATGCGCTCTATCCATTCGTTGTGCGCGTGCGCGTGCGTGGCGTGTTACCAGTTCCCATATTACGACTGCACCACTGTATAAGCCTTTACAGTGGTGTTTATACACTGTCTTTCAATATGCTATAAGCCTTTACAGTGGTGTTTATACACTGTCTTTCAATATGCTATAAGCCTTTACAGTGGTGTTTATACACTGTCTTTCAATATGCTATAAGCCTTTACAGTGGTGTTTATACACTGTCTTTCAATATGCTATAAGCCTTTACAGTGGTGTTTATACACTGTCTTTCAATATGCTATAAGCCTTTACAGTGGTGTTTATACATTGCGGTTCAATATGCTATAAGTCTTTACAGTCCCACACTGAAACAAATAAGATGCTCATGTAATTTTCCCAGGCCTGCAAGAGAGTGAAAGTGAAAGTAAATACTACTTTGCCTACAAAAAATGCACCCTCTGCTGCACAATGAATACAGCAGCACCAAACCTACTGCTCGTTCTGTGGTGAGGGGCGTTTTGGATCTGACGCCCGCAGTGCACCGTAGAAACATTAAATGAGGCGCGTCAAATGAGGTGCATCAATTATCGCTTTCAGTGCGGCTATAGGCCTGGCCCTGACAGTTAACACCCAATCCACAACAATGGCAGTACCGAAACCAGTTTGAATCACCCAACTATCAGTTTAGAGCAGTATAAATCACCCAACTATCAGTTTAGAGCAGTTTAAATCACCCAACTATCAGTTCAGAGCAGTTTAAATCACCCAGCTATCAGTTTAGAGCAGGTTAAATCACCCAACTATCAGTTTGGAGCAGTATAAATCACCCAACTATCAGTTTAGAGCAGTTTAAATCACCCAACTATCAGTTCAGAGCAGTTTAAATCACCCAGCTATCAGTTTAGAGCAGGTTAAATCACCCAACTATCAGTTTAGAGCAGTATAAATCACCCAACTATCAGTTTAGAGCAGTTTAAATCACCCAACTATCAGTTTAGAGCAGTTTAAATCACCCAACTATCAGTTTAGAGCAGGTTAAATCACCCAACTATCAGTTTAGAGCAGTTTAAATCCCCCAACTATCAGTTTAGAGCAGTGTAAATCACCCAACTATCAGTTTAGAGCAGTGTAAATCACCCAACTATCAGTTCAGAGCAGTTTAAATCCCCCAACTATCAGTTTAGAGCAGTGTAAATCACCCAACTATCAGTTTAGAGCAGTGTAAATCACCCAACTATCAGTTCAGAGCAGTGTAAATCACCCAACTATCAGTTCAGAGCAGTGTAAATCACCCAACTATCGCAGTACATTTTCATATACTGCAAACAGAACAATGATGCAATGTTACACGTGCTTTATTAAATGTGACCTTGTGGTCACTTAGTTGATACGCAACTAGATTAACCATAACAACTGAGAGAGAGAGAGAGAGAGAGAGAGAGAGAGAGAGAGAGAGAGAGAGAA
>NW_028173888.1:0-49305 GCF_963971535.1 Notolepis coatsorum | reverse complement strand
CCTCATATCCCTCCTAGTGACACACAGTCCTCATATCCCTCCTAGTTACACACAGTCCTCATATCCCTCCTAGTTACAGACAGTCCTCATATCCCTCCTAGTTACACCACAGTCCTCATATCCCTCCTAGTTACACACAGTCCTCATATCCCTCCTAGTTACACACAGTCCTCATATCCCTCCTAGTTACACACAGTCCCTCATATCTCTCCTAGTTACACACAGTCCTCATATCCCTCCTAGTGACCACAACAGGTCCTCATATCCCTCCTAGTGACACACAGTCCTCATATCCCTCCTAGTTACACACAGTCCTCATATCCCTCCTAGTTACACACAGTCCCTCATATCCCTCCTAGTTACACACAGTCCTCATATCTCTCCTAGTACACACAGTCCTCATATCCCTCCTAGTTACACACAGTCCTCATATCCCTCCTAGTTACACACAGTCCTCATATCCCTCCTAGTTACACACAGTCCTCATATCTCTCCTAGTTACACACAGTCCTCATATCCCTCCTAGTTACACACAGTCCTCATATCCCTCCTAGTTTACACACAGTCCTCATATCCCTCCTAGTTACACACCAGTCCTCATATCTCTCCTAGTTACACACAGTCCTCATATCTCTCCCTAGTTACACACAGTCCTCATATCCCTCCTAGTTACACACAGTCCTCATATCCCTCCTAGTTACACACAGTCCTCATATCCCTCCTAGTTACACACAGTCCTCATATCCCTCCTAGTTACACACAGTCCTCATATCCCTCCTAGTTACACACAGTCCTCATATCCCTCCTAGTTACACACAGTCCTCATATCCCTCCTAGTTACACACAGTCCTCATAAACCCTCCTAGTTACCAGCCTGCTGTCACACAGAGTCTCTACAGGAAGTCTACGTCTCTGGGACTCAGAGAGAGTCTAGAGCCATATGAAATCCGTTTAATTTTTTTCCAAATTCCATTTAATTTTTTTCCAAATTCAGTTTTTTCCGTTTTAATATTTCAGAATTCTGTATTTTGCTTTGTACGCTCATTTTACCATCAGAAATAGTGTCTAATAAGTGGGAATGAATAAATGTCCACAATTTAATAAGATATAACAGTCCATTTAATAGGGCTGTCTTAAATACTTCGAAGCTTCGTTCGATGGGCATGGGATTCGAATATGAAAATAAAATTTGATTATTAAAAAAAATAAAAAAAAATAAAAAAATTATATATATTTTTTTTTTTGCTAAATCAACTCTGCCTCTCTTTGTTAACTACAACAAGCAATGCTGTTTGTTATTTAAGATGAGGTTGGACTCGGCACCGACAGATTTGTGTTCATTGTGCTGCTTTTATAAAGCCTCAAATGACGGCTTACAATATTTCATGAAAGCAAAGTGTTTCGAAAAGGTTTAAACTTTACAGCACTGACAAAGTTGAACAAAGTGCTGTACAAGTCCCACAACATAATTTTTTTTATTTTATTTTTTTATTTACAGTTGATTCCATTTTTATTGCTCAATTCCGCGATTCCATGAACGCGGATTCCATATGGCTCTATCAGAGAGAGTCTTCCCCCGCTGCCAGCCTGCTGTCACACGATGTGCATTCTTGACATTTCTCTACAACGCCTATGTAAATGGTTTGGCTTGGTCCCAGTCCGTCATGGGACAGTTTATACATTATGGTCAGATGATTTCGGCTGTTCCAAATACAGTGAGTGAGTGAGTGAGTGAGTGAGTGAGGTAGTGAGTGAGTGAGTGAGTGAGTGAGTGAGTGAGTGTGTGAGTGAGTGAGTGAGTGAGAGAGTGAGGGAGTGAGTGAGTGAGTGAGTGAGTGAGTGAGTGAGTGAGTGAGTGGGTGAGTGAGTGAGTGAGTGAGTGAGTGAGTGAGTGAGTGAGTGAGTGAGTGAGTGAGTGAGTGAGTGAGTGAGTGAGTGAGTGAGTGAGGTAGTGAGTGAGTGGGTGAGTGAGTGAGTGGGTGAGTGAGTGAGTGAGTGAGTGAGTGAGTGAGTGAGTGAGGTAGTGAGTGAGTGAGTGAGTGAGTGAGTGAGTGAGTGAGTGAGTGAGTGAGTGAGTGAGTGAGTGAGTGAGTGAGTGAGTGAGTGCGTGAGTGAGTGAGTGAGTGAGTGAGTGTGTGAGTGAGTGAGTGTAAATGTGTGAGTGTGTGTGTGTGTGTGTGTACATGTGTGTGATTGATTGATTGATTGAAAACTTTATTAACAGATTGCAGAATGGGTACAATACAGTACGGCTCAATACACACAACTGTTAAGGGGATGCAGACCAGAGAAAGACTTTTGTCTTGTTTACATCAGGGTCCCCCATTTTCAATTCATCATAACATACATGACATACAGGTAGACATGCTACATCTATACATTTATGACATACCAGATTTGCAAATACAGTACTGTTTGTGATACAAAAAGAGTCTAAAAAAGAGAGTATATACATTTGACGTAAAAACTGTACATTGGAGGAGGTTGGGTAGGTGGGGTGGGTAGTAGGGGTGGGGGGGGGGGGGGTTGGGTAGGAGGAGTGGGTGGGGAACACTGTAGTGTACAACTGTACAAGCAAAACTGTACATTGGAATATTGACAGAACCATACTTGGTCATTTACTGTACATTGGAGGGGGTTGGGTTAGGACATTTACAGGGGCCAGTTTCGAATTGCAGTCTCCCGTAGGTGTTCTTTGAGAGTGGTTTTTCATTAAAATGACCATGCCTGTGTGTGTGTGTGTGTGTGTGTGTGTGTGTGTGTGTGTGTGTGTGTGTGTGTGTGTGTTGTGTGTCCTTCTCTTGCTGCATTTAAAAGTATGATCTCCGACCACTGTGTCGACGAGTCTAAATAAAGTTTTTAAATTAAATGAAAAAGTGCATCATGGGACATTCCAGTCATGTCGGCTGCATTACTTGTATTTTCCCCTTTTTTTTGCTGCAGTAAATGAAGCCCTCTGGGACCGAACTGAGCTGACCTGGATTCCATGTCAATGAATGTGTGTGTGTGTGTGTGCGTGTGTGTGTGTGCGTGACGTGCGCGCGTGTGTGTGTGTGTGTGTGTGTGTGTGTGTGTGTGTGTGTGTGTGTGTGTGTGTGTGTGCGTGTGTGTGTCTGCGTGTGTGTGTGTGTGTGTGTGTGTGTGTGTGTGTGTGTGTGTGTGTGTGTGTGTGTGTGTGTGGTCAGATCCTGGGTTTAAATCAGAGCCTCAGTGGTGCAGTGGGCTGGGATGTAAACACAGGGGGGAGGGGCCTCTACGCTACCGGAGGACGGAGGTTGTTTAAGGTCTCACGTTGTCTGCTCATCATTCATATTCACCACGCCGGGGCTGCTGGGAAGTGAAGTCCTGTTCAGACGCTGCCAACACTCTCACGATTAACCCTTTCACCGCCACACTACAGACGGTTAACCCTTTCACTACCACACTACAGACGGTTAACCCTCTCACTACCACACTACAGACGGTTAACCTTTCACTACCACACTACAGACGGTTAACCTTTCACTACCACACTACAGAAGGTTAACCTTTCACTACCACACTACAGAAGGTTAACCTTTCACTACCACACTACAGAAGGTTAACCTTTCACTACCACACTACAGAAGGTTAACCTTTCACTACCACACTACAGAAGGTTAACCTTTCACTACCACACTACAGAAGGTTAACCTTTCACTACCACACTACAGGAGGTTAACCTTTCACTACCACACTACAGAAGGTTAACCTTTCACTACCACACTACAGAAGGTTAACCTTTCACTACCACACTACAGAAGGTTAACCTTTCACTACCACACTACAGAAGGTTAACCTTTCACTACCACACTACAGAAGGTTAACCTTTCACTACCACACTACAGAAGGTTAACCTTTCACTACCACACTACACAGGGACGTGCACAGGACTTTAGAGGGGCAGGTGCTCAAAGGCTGAAAAGGGCACTGGGCCTGTGCTATTTTTGGGGGGCCTTTTTGGGTGGGAGGGGCCTTTTTATGCTTTTGGGGGGGGTTTGGTGATCAAATATTGAATATTGAACTATAATAATCAGTGCAGGAGCTCACTTATCCTTGAAAGACACTTTTACCACTGACTTAAAAGGCCCATACATCTCCATAAATGTTCAGGGCGGAGGGAATAAGTGCTTACCCTACAGACCCCAAGTCTGTTAGGACAGCAGACTCGGTTGGCACTGCTCAAAACTTACCTCTTTAAAATAGCTTTTAAATGAATTATTATCTTTATTTCATTGTCTTATTTTTCTTTATTTCTATACATTTTACGTAAATATTTTATTATAATGTGTATCATTGTTTTATGTAGTTTCTTTTTCCATTTTATTTGTTCTTTTTTTAATGTCAACATATTATTTAAATTATTCAAATGGTACTCAAACATGTTCCGTTGTGATGTCACCAGTGTTGGGCAAGTTACTTTTAAAAAGTAACTAGTTACAGTTACTAGTTACTTCTTCCAAAAAGTAACTAAATTACTTACTCAGTTACAAATTATAAAAGTAACTAGTTACTTCAGAAAGTAACTATTGTGTTACTTTCAAGTAAAGTTTTTACATAAACAACATACACAAATCTAAACTATTTTAATGTTGCTGTGGGACAAAGTGAGACTAGCCTCCAATTAAATGTCATGTATGTAGATATTATAATTACTATGTTTATATAGTGGATCATACAAATACAAACACAATAGATGTTTTGGAACTTTTGATATGTATTGCCCCTCAACAGGCCACAACTGGGCAACATTAAATTATGCTTGTTAAGCACTATACCAAAAATAAATAACAAATATATACTGATTGATTGAACATTTTAATGAACAGATTGCAGAATGGGTACAGTACAGTACAGCTCAATACACACAATTGTTAAGGGGATGCAGACCAGAGAGACTTCCGTCTTGTTTACATCAGGGTCCCCCATTTTCAATTCATGACATTTATGACATACACAACATACAGATATAAGAATCTAATCTAATCATCTAAACTAATCTAATCGTGACATTTAAGACATGCATGACATACATATATATATCTGAGCACCTGAAGACTGTGCTATTAAACCAGGAAGTGCAGCACTGTTGATAAGGCTGTAGCCTCCACTACTGTAGTGCCCTGCGCTGCAACACAACTAACACAAGAGTGAACAAAAAATGCTCATGGACCCGCAGTCTGTCGTTGACTGCTCACTTGTGTTGTTCGTTGGATTAGTTTTGGATTATTTGGGCTCGCCAAACAAACTATCAAAACGTACACGGAACCGCGGTCTGTCGTTGACTGAGTCGCTTGTGTTGTCGCTGTGTGTCAGACTCTGGATTATTTCGAACACCCGCCCACCTCTACCTCTGATTGGCTTACCATGACATTTTACTCAACCTCAGCCAATCGCGCACTGCCCACTAACCAAGGAAAAAAGTATTGCTTCTCAGCGCAGAGATCTGTCTGATCTGAAAAAAACAGCTTCAATCATAGTAACGCACCGCATTTTTTGGCAGTAACGGTAACAGCGTTATTAAGATTGGAAGAGTAATCCGTTTACTCGTTACTGAAAAATATTCCCATCACTGGATGTCACAGTATGATGTCATAATAGAACATTCTAGAACATTTGTGATGTCATAATAGAACATTCTAGAACATTTGTGATGTCACAGTATGATGTCATAATCAAACATTCTAGAACATTTGTGATGGCACCGTATGATGTCATAATAGAACATTCTAGAACATTTGTGATGTCACAGTATGATGTCATCAAACATTCTAGAACATTTGTGTAGAGTATATATTCAACAATTCTCAGATCTCAGAAGACAAGTGAAGATATCACTTGTTGTTTCCGGCTATTTGTCTGTAAGCTTGAATATATTCTGTAGATACAATTTAAAATCACCACATGGAAAAGGAAACAATGTCCTGTACAATCCTTAATGAGCTGCGTCTGGAGGGAAGGCTCTGTGATGTGGTTATTAAAGTCAACAGCACTGAGTTGAATGCCCACAAGGCCCTCCTGTGTGACTGCAGTGACTATTTCAGGTAAGTTTAGCTTGGTTCAGGTTAGCTTGGTTCAGGTTAGCTTGGTTAGTAAACAGATACCATACTGTACTTTTACTGTAAACAGATACTATACTGTACTTCTACTGTAAAAAGATAATATACTGTATGTCTACTGTAAAAAGATACTATACTGTACTTCTACTGTAAAAAGATACTATACTGTACTTCTACTGTAAAAAGATACTATACTGTACTTCTACTGTGTACTTCTACTGTAAAAAGATACTATACTGTACTTCTACTGTAAACAGATACTATACTGTACTTCTACTGTAAACATATACTATACTGCACTTCTACTGTAAACATATACTATACTGCACTTCTAATGTAAACATATACAATACTGTACTTATACTGTAAACATATATTATACTGTACTTCTACTGTAAACATATAATATACTGTACTTCTACTGTAAACATATACTATACTGCACTTCTACTGTAAAATATACTATACTGCACTTCTACTGTAAACAGATAATATACTGTACTTATACTGTAAAAATATACTATACTGCACTTCTACTGTAAACATATAATATACTGTACTTCTACTATAAACATATACAATACTGTACTTATACTGTAAACATATATTATACTGTACTTTGACTGTAAACATATAATATACTGTACTTATACTGTAAACATATACTATACTTCTACTGTGCTAAGACCCTATACTTCTACAGTGAAAATATATTACTACACAGGACAGAATGTTGCTTACTGTTTACTCATCAGATATCTCTATACTCTGCATCCCACAGAGCCCTCTTCACTCGCTGGAGCGACTCAGAGAAAGCAGTCTACACTATCCCTGGGGTGTCCCTGGGTATGATGCAGCTCATCATAGAGTACTCCTACACACGCTTTGTGCTGGTGACAGCAGAGAACGTGGCAGAGCTTCTGGTGGCTGCAGACCAGCTTCGCGTCACTGGCATAGTAGGAGCGTGCTCTGACTTCCTAGAGGGCCAGCTGTCTCTGGAAAACTGTGTCGGCATCTGGAGGTTCGTGGACATCTACTGCTGCCCTGACCTGAGGCGCAAGGCCCATCTCTGCATCGTGTGCCACTTTGAGGAGATGTTGCACGTCTCACAGGAGTTTGTGGAGCTGTCCCCGCAGCAACTGGTGGACATCATCGAGAGGGATGATCTGAACGTGAAGAGCGAGGAGACAGTGTTCGAGGCCGTCCTCCGTTGGATCGACCACTCCCGTGAGGAGCGTAAAACACACATCCCTTTGCTGCTGCCCAAGGTAACTAATTGTATTATGGATACGCAAACATGGTTGCTATTGCCTGAGCCACATTTATTTTATTTATTTTTTTATTATTTAACTTTTTCTTGTTTGTCTGTCTCTTGTCAAGGTCATTATGATTCATGTTACTGCTATTATTGTTGTCGTCGCTGTTGTCATTATTATTATTATTATTATTATTATTATTATTATTATTATTATTATTATTATTATTATTATTATTATTATTATTATTATTATTATTATTATTATTATTATTATTATTATTGTTGTACTGTTATGTTCTGTTTTATGTATGAAAATTAAATAAAAACATTTATAAAAAAAAAAAAAAAAAACTAATTGTATTACTGTGCATTACATTAAAACAACACTAGGTTCCCTAGTACAGTGGTTGTCAAACATTTGGGTCCAAACTGTTCCCTAGCAACAGAAACCGTCTACAACCGATGTCTAAGTTGTACCCGCTGTCTGCTTGTCTCTTCCCAGGTTCGCATGGGCTTGATGAGGCCTGACTACTTCAGGAGAAACGTCCAGAACAACCCTGTGGTGAGGGACAGCCACGACTGCAGGCCCCTCATCCTCAGCGTCCTGAATCCCTCTGGCTCCGACAGGCTCCCAAACCCCCTGACCCGCCCACGCCTGCCCCAGGAGGTCCTATTGGCCATCGGAGGCCGGGGTGGCGGCAGCACGACCATGGAGGCTTACGATATCCGAGCCGGTGGATGGATGGACGTGAGCGTTGAGGGGGAGAGTCCCCGGTGGTGCCACGGCACCGTTTATCTCCACGGTCTGGTCTACTGCGTCGGCGGCTCGGACGGCGTACAGGATCTCAGCAGTGTGCGCAGGTTCAACCCCGTCACTCGCAGCTGGCTGCAGGCGGCTCCCATGCACTCACGCCGCCGTCGCCTCAGCGTGGTCGTGTTGGACGGCTGTATCTACGCCATGGGAGGGTGGGACGACGGAGACGTGGAACTGAACACCGCCGAGCGCTACGAGCCTGAAACCAACCAGTGGACAGTGATCTCACCCATGCTGGAGCGCAGAAGCTCCGCCGGGGCAGCAGCCCTCCAGGGCAAGGTGGGTGGAACTGAGGGACACAGGGTGCTAGATGAACACAAGGAACGTTAGATCAGAAATCAGAAATGTCTTTAAATTAGAATATTATTTCTTATTACAGGTTTACATCTGTGGTGGCTTCACAGCTGAGTGCTACAGCCCAGACACCGACCAGTGGACTCTGATCGCCCCCATGAGCACCAGGCGTAGCGGAGTGGGAATCGCAGCATACAGAGGACATGTCTATGCAGTAGGTGCACACGGAGACAAATGCTTTATACTAGATATTTGTATAGATATATCATTTGACTTTCAATGCTTCTGTGATGCCCTCATTTCCCTAAATGGATTCATACAGTGTCTGCCTGCCTGAGCCACACACTAAAACATTCCTCTCATGTGTCCTGTCCCCAGGTGGGAGGGTCAGACGGTAGAAACTACCTGCGTAGCGCGGAGGCCTACAGCCCCTTGACTGACTCCTGGAGCGCCCTGCCCGACATGATCACCCCCCGCTGCGACTTTGGCATCGCGGTGCTGGACGACCTGCTCTTCGTGGTCGGAGGCTTGAGTGGCTTCACCACCATCTCCAAAGTGGAGTGCTACGACCAGAGCAGCGACAAGTGGACTGTAGCCGAGGACATGAAGACCCGGCGCTGCGGCCTAAGCTGCTGCATAATACATGGCCTGCCATTTAACATGAGCCAGTACGCTGCTCCCCGTGGAGGAGGAGGAGGAGGAGGAGGAGGAGGAGGAGGAGGAGGAGGAGGAGGAGGAGCAGGAGGAGGAGGAGGAGGAGGAGGAAGAGACGGATGAGGAGGAGCAGGAGGATGAGGAGGAGCAGGAGGAGGATTAGGAGGAGGAGGAGGAGGAGGAGCAGGAGGAGTAGGAGGAGGAGGAGCAGGAGGAGGAGGAAGATGAGGAGGAAGAGGATGAGGAGAATGAGGAAGAGGAGGAGGAGGATGAGGAGGATTAGGAATATGAGGATTATGAGCAGGAGGAGGAGGAGGAGGAGGAGGAGGAGGAGGAAGATGATGAGGAGGAGGAAGAGCAGGATTATGAAGAGGAGGATTATGAGCAGGAGGAGGAGGAGGAGGAGGAGGAGGAGGAGGAAGAGGAGGATTAGGAGCAGGAGGAGGAGGAAGAGGAGGATTAGGAGCAGGAGGAGGAGGATGAGGAAGAGGAGGATTAGGAGGAGGAGGAAGAGGGAGAGGAGGAAGAGTAGGAGGAGGAAGATGAGGATGAGAAGGAGGAGGAAGATGAGGAGGAGGCAGCAGGGGATCCATCTAAGAACCTTAAACATGTATTAGACCAAAATAAATCCTAATAAATTAATAAATTACTATCAGCCATAATAGATAATAATATAATAGAAATAGTATATGCAAATAAATTCCTAGGAGTGATTTTAGACAATAAACTCTGCTGGAAACCCCATATATAATATGTGAGGGCTAAGATGGCAAAGAGCATCTGAATTATTAGTAAGGTGAGACATGTACTCCATCCCAACTCATTGCACACTCTGTACTGTGCAGTGATCTGGCCTTACCTGCATTACTGCACAGAGGTACGGGGTAACACATACAAAACAACCATAAATACATTGACTATCCTACAAAAAAGAGCAATACGAGTAATAAACAATGCAGGATATCGGGACCACACACACACACTGTTTCTACAGGCACACATTTTGAGGTTCATTGATATGGTAAACTTTAAAACTCTGCAAGTTATGTACAAAGCAAGAAATAATCAATTACCGGTAAATGTAAGAAGCACATTTCTGGATAAAGAGGCGGGATACAACCTCAGAGGACCATTGAACTTCAAAAAACCTGTGATGAAAACCAACCTGAGAATAATGTGTATCTCCTCTTACGGAGCCACCCTGTGGAATGGGCTACAGGATGAGCAAAAATACTCTGAAAACATAAATCAATTCAAATCTAGACTAAAAAAATCTATTACAGAAGGGAAGAAGAGCTTTAATGGCATATTTAAAACAATTAATAATAATAATAAATACGTATGATACTGTATTGTGCGCTATATCATATCACATTATATAATCATATTATAATTCATTTGTATATTATATTGAACTATATTTGCAGTATGTACTATTATATTATGGTACTATATTGTATTGTATATATCATGTACTTTATATCTCACATCAAATTATATATGTGCTGTATACACTATTATGTACTATATACTATTATATATACTATTATATACTGCAGGTATACTATACTGTAATGTGTACTGTAATGTGTACTATATGTGTGCACTGAAATGTGTACTATATGTATCTACTATGTATGTATGTAAAAAAATTGATTTTTTTTTAAGCGTAAGTCTTCAGGGGTAGGGCCTGACGAGCCTAGTGCTTCTCCCTTCAGCCCTTTTCGGACAATTGGACAATGCTGCAATAGCAGCTGGTAAAAGTGTGGTGATTTATGGAATGACCGTTGTTATGTGTCGAAAGCCCGAAATAAAAAATTACTGAACTGAACTATCAGCCAAAGGTGGTGCATTAGTTTGTGTAATGTAATGTAATATCTGTTTGTAGTTTGTGTAATGTAATGTAATATCTGTTTTTAGTTTGTGTAATGTAATGTAATATCTGTTTGTAGTTTGTGTAATGTAATGTAATATCTGTTTTTAGTTTGCACATAATATGGGAACTTTTATCCATATGGTTGAGCCTGTTAGGAATTGCACCCCCAACCCAAGCAGATTGCAGATCACTCTCTCTATATGGAGGTAAAAAAGAAAATATGGTAAAAATAATTGGCATAAAAAGGGCACTTTTTTATGAGGCACAAAAAGGCAACCTCAGCTTTAACCGCTCCAGTGTTAGCTGCTCAGGGGCCAGTAGTAGAGTGCCTGACCATATGTCTTTATAATAATAATAATAATAATAATAATAATAATAATAAATTTTATTTATAAGGCGCCTTTCAAGACACTCAAGGTCGCCGTACAACAATTAAAAGGCTGAAGGCTCTTGACCCCATGGTGGACAGACGGGCTGGGGGGACGGTCAGGTTGATGGAGGAGGCAGACCTGAGGGACTGGGTGGGAATGTTGATGTGGAGGAGGTCGGACAGGTATGGAGGGGCGAGGTTGTGGATGGCCTTGAATGTATGGAGGAGGATCTTGTAGTCTATGCTGTGTTTAATGGGAAGCCAGTGTAGTTGGCGTAGGACGCAGGGACGTGCACAGGACTTTAGAGGGGCAGGTGCTCAAAGGCTGAAAAGGGCACTGGGCCTGTGCTATTTTTGGGTGGCCTTTTTGGGTGGGAGGGGCCTTTTTATGCTTTTGGGGGGGGTTTTGTGATCAAATATTGAATATTGAACTATGTGATACTAAGCACAACTAAGCACAACAACAGCCTGCTCCTGAACATTGGGACATTGAAATGTTTTGGGTGGGAGGGGCCTTTTTATGCTTTTGGGGGGGGTTTGGTGATCAAATATTGAATATTGAACTATGTGATACTAAGCACAACTAAGCACAACAACAGCCTGCTCCTGAACATTGGTAAAACCAAGGAGCTGATCGTGGATTATAGGAGAGGACAGCAGGAGACACACACACCACTGAGGATAAACGGGGCCACCGGGGACAGGGTGAGCAGCTTCAAGTACCTGGGGGTCCACATCTCAGAGGACCTGACATGGACAACACACATAGACTCAGTCGTAAAGAAGGCGAAGCAGCGCCTCTACCACCTGAGACAGTTAAGGAAGTTCAGAGTATCGGGGAAGATACTCCAGTCCTTCTACTCTGGAGCTGTAGAGAGCATCTTGACTGGAAACATCACTGCCTGGTATGGGAACAGCACGGCACAGGACAAGAAGGCCCTACAGAGAGTGGTGCTCTCAGCCGAGCGTACCACGGGTATTGCACTACCACCCCTGCAGGCAGGGACGTGCACAGGACTTTAGAGGGGCAGGTGCTCAAAGGCTGAAAAGGGCACTATACCTGTGTGTATATATAAACCGAGCGCACGTAGCGCGCATGGGCGATTTTCAAGGGCCCTTTCCGGGCGGGGAGCCCCCTTTTTATGCTTTTTGGGGGTTTTTGGTGATCAAATATTGAATATTGAACTATAATAATCAGTGCAGGAGCTCACTTATCCTTGAAAGACACTTTTATCACTGACTTAAAAGGCCGATACATCTCCATAAATGTTCAGGGGGGAGGGAATAAGTGCTTAGCCTACAGACCCCAAGAAGTGCTGTATATTCTGTATTGTTTAATATAAATGCATTTTTTATTCCAATCCCGATTTGTATTTGAGATTCCCAAATCCCATCGGACTTGACTTCTTCGTGTTCCTCAGTGAGTGTAATACCAGCATTCAACAGCGGTTTCTATCATCATCATCCTCACCACCCACGCTATGCATAAAATATATAGGTCCGCGGAGAGGCACGCTGAGGAGGCCGTGCAAACTGCAATGGAATATGGGGCATCTCTCTCTTTACCTAATATTTTGATTATATCCTGACATTTTTCAGTTGGAAGGGCAGTCTATATGCGTAACGGTAAAAAAAAATTTTTAATTTTTTTTTCAAAAAGGGCACTTTTTTGATGAGGCTCAAAAAGGCAGGTGCTCAGGCACCCCTTGGCCTCTATGTGTGCACGTGCCTGACACTACAGAAGGTTAACCTTTCACTACCACACTACAGAAGGTTAACCTTTCACTACCACACTACAGAAGGTTAACCTTTCACTACCACACTACAGACGGTTAACCTTTCACTAACCACACTACAGACGGTTAACCCTTTCACTACCACACTACAGAAGGTTAACCCTTTCACTGCCACACTACAGAAGGTTAACCTTTCACTGCCACACTACAGACGGTTAACCCTTTCACTACCACACTACAGACGGTATCGGTCGTATCGAAACTAGGGATGCACCGATCTGACTCTTTCAGTGCCGATACCGATACCTGGGCTTTGGGTATCGGCCGATACCGAGTACCGATACCGATAACCATTGTTCAATTAATAAACTGTGTGCCTCACTGTGTGGAAGAAGAGACTGGGATCACTCTTTTGTGCGACATCAGGAGCCCCTGTAAATGTCCTAACCCAACCCCCTCCAATGTACAGTAATTTACATAGTATGGTTTTGTCAATATTCCAATGTACAGTTTTGCTTGTTTGTACAGTGCCCCCGCCCCCCCCCCCCCATCCAATGTAAATTACCTAGTATGGTTGTCAATATCCCAAAGTACAGTTTTAAGCTAATATTATGTGCTTTAATCAAGTAAGATAATCTGCCAGTGCAGTACGCAAATCTGGTTTGGCAAGATTTCTTGAAATAAGTTTAAAAAAAAAAAGATCTAGGGTTCTCTCTCCTGATTGGATAAAGTGGGAATGGGATACCAACTAAAGACATTTCTGTTTACTGCAGAGTGGAGGGACTGGGAGACCCATGTTACTGACCAGACACTCTATATCAGTGATGGCTGTTTACTGCAGAGTGGAGGGACTGAGAGACCCATGTTACTGACCAGACACTCTATATCAGTGATGGCTGTTTACTGCAGAGTAGAGGGACTGGGAGACCCATGTTACTGACCAGACACTCTATATCAGTGATGGCTGTTTACTGCAGAGTGGAGGGACTGGGAGACCCATGTTACTGACCAGACACTCTGTATCAGTGATGACTGTTTACTGCAGAGTGGAGGGACTGAGAGACCCATGTTACTGACCAGACACTCTGTATCAGTGATGACTGTTTACTGCAGAGTGGAGGGACTGGGAGACCCATGTTACTGACCAGACACTCTATATCAGTGATGACTGTTTACTGCAGAGTGGAGGGACTGGGAGACCCATGTTACTGACCAGGCACTATATATCAGTGATGGCTGTTTACTGCAGAGTGGAGGGACTGAGAGACCCATGTTACTGACCAGACACTCTATATCAGTGATGACTGTTTACTGCAGAGTGGAGGGACTGAGAGACCCATGTTACTGACCAGACACTCTATATCAGTGATGACTGTTTACTGCAGAGTGGAGCGACTGGGAGACCCATGTTACTGACCAGACACTCTATATCAGTGATAACTGTTTACTGCAGAGTGGAGGGACTGAGAGACCCATGTTACTGACCAGACACTCTATATCAGTGATGACTGTTTACTGCAGAGTGGAGGGACTGAGAGACCCATGTTACTGACCAGACACTCTATATCAGTGATGACTGTTTACTGCAGAGTGGAGGGACTGAGAGACCCATGTTACTGACCAGACACTCTATATCAGTGATGACTGTTTACTGCAGAGTGGAGGGACTGAGAGACCCATGTTACTGACCAGACACTCTATATCAGTGATGGCTGTTTACTGCAGAGTGGAGGGACTGGGAGACCCATGTTACTGACCAGACACTCTATATCAGTGATGGCTGTTTACTGCAGAGTGGAGGGACTGGGAGACCCATGTTACTGACCAGACACTCTATATCAGTGATGACTGTTTACTGCAGAGTGGAGGGACTGGGAGACCCATGTTACTGACCAGACACTCTATATCAGTGATGTCTGTTTACTGCAGAGTGGAGGGACTGGGAGACCCATGTTACTGACCAGACACTCTATATCAGTGATGACTGTTTACTGCAGAGTGGAGGGACTGGGAGACCCATGTTACTGACCAGACACTCTATATCAGTGATGACTGTTTACTGCAGAGCGGAGGGACTGGGAGACCCATGTTACTGACCAGACACTCTATATCAGTGATGACTGTTTACTGCAGAGTGGAGGGACTGAGAGACCCATGTTACTGACCAGACACTCTGTATCAGTGATGACTGTTTACTGCAGAGTGGAGGGACTGGGAGACCCATGTTACTGACCAGACACTCTATATCAGTGATGACTGTTTACTGCAGAGTGGAGGGACTGGGAGACCCATGTTACTGACCAGGCACTATATATCAGTGATGGCTGTTTACTGCAGAGTGGAGGGACTGAGAGACCCATGTTACTGACCAGACACTCTATATCAGTGATGACTGTTTACTGCAGAGTGGAGGGACTGAGAGACCCATGTTACTGACCAGACACTCTATATCAGTGATGACTGTTTACTGCAGAGTGGAGCGACTGGGAGACCCATGTTACTGACCAGACACTCTATATCAGTGATAACTGTTTACTGCAGAGTGGAGGGACTGAGAGACCCATGTTACTGACCAGACACTCTATATCAGTGATGACTGTTTACTGCAGAGTGGAGGGACTGAGAGACCCATGTTACTGACCAGACACTCTATATCAGTGATGACTGTTTACTGCAGAGTGGAGGGACTGAGAGACCCATGTTACTGACCAGACACTCTATATCAGTGATGACTGTTTACTGCAGAGTGGAGGGACTGAGAGACCCATGTTACTGACCAGACACTCTATATCAGTGATGGCTGTTTACTGCAGAGTGGAGGGACTGGGAGACCCATGTTACTGACCAGACACTCTATATCAGTGATGGCTGTTTACTGCAGAGTGGAGGGACTGGGAGACCCATGTTACTGACCAGACACTCTATATCAGTGATGACTGTTTACTGCAGAGTGGAGGGACTGGGAGACCCATGTTACTGACCAGACACTCTATATCAGTGATGTCTGTTTACTGCAGAGTGGAGGGACTGGGAGACCCATGTTACTGACCAGACACTCTATATCAGTGATGACTGTTTACTGCAGAGTGGAGGGACTGGGAGACCCATGTTACTGACCAGACACTCTATATCAGTGATGACTGTTTACTGCAGAGCGGAGGGACTGGGAGACCCATGTTACTGACCAGACACTCTATATCAGTGATGACTGTTTACTGCAGAGTGGAGGGACTGAGAGACCCATGTTACTGACCAGACACTCTGTATCAGTGATGACTGTTTACTGCAGAGTGGAGGGACTGGGAGACCCATGTTACTGACCAGACACTCTATATCAGTGATGACTGTTTACTGCAGAGTGGAGGGACTGGGAGACCCATGTTACTGACCAGGCACTATATATCAGTGATGGCTGTTTACTGCAGAGTGGAGGGACTGAGAGACCCATGTTACTGACCAGACACTCTATATCAGTGATGACTGTTTACTGCAGAGTGGAGGGACTGAGAGACCCATGTTACTGACCAGACACTCTATATCAGTGATGACTGTTTACTGCAGAGTGGAGCGACTGGGAGACCCATGTTACTGACCAGACACTCTATATCAGTGATAACTGTTTACTGCAGAGTGGAGGGACTGAGAGACCCATGTTACTGACCAGACACTCTATATCAGTGATGACTGTTTACTGCAGAGTGGAGGGACTGAGAGACCCATGTTACTGACCAGACACTCTATATCAGTGATGACTGTTTACTGCAGAGTGGAGGGACTGAGAGACCCATGTTACTGACCAGACACTCTATATCAGTGATGACTGTTTACTGCAGAGTGGAGGGACTGAGAGACCCATGTTACTGACCAGACACTCTATATCAGTGATGGCTGTTTACTGCAGAGTGGAGGGACTGGGAGACCCATGTTACTGACCAGACACTCTATATCAGTGATGGCTGTTTACTGCAGAGTGGAGGGACTGGGAGACCCATGTTACTGACCAGACACTCTATATCAGTGATGACTGTTTACTGCAGAGTGGAGGGACTGGGAGACCCATGTTACTGACCAGACACTCTATATCAGTGATGTCTGTTTACTGCAGAGTGGAGGGACTGGGAGACCCATGTTACTGACCAGACACTCTATATCAGTGATGACTGTTTACTGCAGAGTGGAGGGACTGGGAGACCCATGTTACTGACCAGACACTCTATATCAGTGATGACTGTTTACTGCAGAGCGGAGGGACTGGGAGACCCATGTTACTGACCAGACACTCTATATCAGTGATGTCTGTTTACTGCAGAGTGGAGGGACTGGGAGACCCATGTTACTGACCAGACACTCTATATCAGTGATGACTGTTTACTGCAGAGTGGAGGGACTGGGAGACCCATGTTACTGACCAGACACTCTATATCAGTGATGACTGTTTACTGCAGAGCAGGAGGGACTGAGAGACCCATGTTACTGACCAGACACTCTATACCAGTGATGACTGTTTACCAGTGATGGGCAGTAGCTAGCTACAAGTAGCGACGCTACATAGCTTAACTACAATTCTCAGTAGCGTGCTGGTAGCTCGCTACTTTTTAACCAGGGTAGCGATCTCTGTAGCGGAGCTATTTATAGAACGAAGTAGTAACGTAGCGACGAGAAACGTTACACGCTACTTTCGGGAGAAACAGTCTAGACTAGAAGATCTGCGAGGAGAAAAAAAAACTCCCTGTGAAAAACCCACTATGATTGGTTGGTTGGTTTAGATATGAGTGACGACTCACGATTGGGTATGGTAGGCCAAAACATTATGGGTAGGCCAATCAGAGGCAGGATAGGGCGGGACTCCAGCCGCAAAGCAGGAAGTGAAAATCAAAACAGACGTATTGAATGAATGCAATTTAACGGATTACATGAACCAGTCCGCGCGAAATGGCAGAGGGGTTCGATGGCATTGATGAAGATGATGATGTCAATAACAACAATGACTCTCCATGGCCCTATCTGGGACACATTTATGAGTTTGACTGAAAAAACGGCTAAAACATATGCTGCTCTCTCAACACGTCCAGCACTAACTTGAGAACACATTCAGGTGAGCTGATGAAAATCAACTGTTCCCAAACAGCACACAAGTCAGTACACTTTGTCAACAGCTTTAACTAAGATAGCTGCTATCATGATGTTTCACTGTAGGCAGAAAATGAACAATATTATTGGGGTGGAGAAAAGAAAAAAAGAGGGAAAAGCAGTGGTTCTCAACCTGTGGGACAGGACCCCCAGGGGGGGTCCCCACATGATTTTGGGGCCATGGAATATTTTGTGAGTTACATATTTAAATACATTTGGTCATTTAGCTGACACTTTCATTCAAAGCAACTTACAAATTGTGTACAACAAGTCAGTAGGAGTGGTACATATGCAGCCAAGGATAAGTAGTATTGTTTGTCAGTGTCAAGCTTGAGTGTTATACTCTGAGTACATACTGTAGTAGTATAGACATATTAGCATAGTTGGTAGTAGTATATACATGGTAGCATAATACTAGTAAAATGAAGTAAAACAATTCAGATATTGAAGAAGTGTGTTTTTGGTTGATAAAGTGGGCAGGTTTCAGAAGATGCAGAGTTTAGGGATAAATAATACACAAAGATAGAATAGAAAAGAAAAAGACCATTACTGCATCAAAAGTAATCAACAAACTATACTATAAAAACTGATAAAACCAAATGGTCTCTTTCTTTTCTTTTGTAGAGGCTGCACCCAGCTAAACTTGCCTTCCTGGATTTTGTACATAATACAAGTTCATGTTAAAAGGATGACACAAAAAGCCAGACCGAGGGCTTGTTTCAGTTTTATAATAAACAATCAAACTGAGAATTTTTTTTCCTGCCTATTTGTTTGGTGGAAACTTGGTCACGAAGTAAAAAAAAAAAAAAAAGTAGTGCCGATGTAGCTAGCTATTTTTGCCATGTTCTTGTAGTGTAGCTTGCTACATTTATCTGGGGATAGCTTCCATTGTAGTTGAGCTATATTTAATCGAGAGTAACTTGTAGTGTAGCTTGCTACATTTTCCAAGTAGCTTGCCCATCACTGCTGTTTACTGCAGAGCGGAGGGACTGAGAGACCCATGTTACTGACCATACACTATATATCAGTGATGGCTGTTTACTGCAGAGCGGAGGGAATGGGAGACCCATGTTACTGACCAGACACTCTATATCAGTGATGGCTGTTTACTGCAGAGCGGAGGGACTGAGAGACCCATGTTACTAACCAGACACTCTGTATCAGTGATGACTGTTTACTGCAGACCAGGAGGGACTGAGAGACCCATGTTACTGACCAGACACTCTATATCAGTGATGACTGTGTACTGCAGAGTGGAGGGACTGGGAGACCCATGTTACTGACCAGACACTCTATATCAGTGATGACTGTTTACTGCAGAGTGGAGGGACTGAGAGACCCATGTTACTGACCAGACACTATATATCAGTGATGGCTGTTTACTGCAGAGTGGAGGGACTGGGAGACCCATGTTACTGACCAGACACTCTATATCAGTGATGGCTGTTTACTGCAGAGTGGAGGGACTGAGAGACCCATGTTACTGACCAGACGCTCTGTATCAGTGATGGCTGTTTACTGCAGAGTGGAGGGACTGGGAGACCCATGTTACTGACCAGACACTCTATATCAGTGATGGCTGTTTACTGCAGAGTGGAGGGACTGGGAGACCCATGTTACTGACCAGACACTCTATATCAGTAAAAATATCGATAAATATTGATATTTCTATTAGTATTAAAAAAGAAAATAATAATAATATTTATGATTATTTAAACAACAAATGTATGTTTATTTTGCAGCAATTCCTTGTCGTTGCCGCCATCTTTAGAGTTACAGATTTCCCCGTTCAGAACGACCACAGTGTTACAGTCGCTGGTCTCTGGATGTGATGGAGGAGTGCACTCCGTGTTGAATGCAGAGTTGCAATTCAACTGAATTTACATGAAACGGGGATGTTTTAACTCAAACGTGCCACAAGACCTAGTATTTTAGTATAGTATAAGTATTAATTTTTTTTTTAAATACTTTTTTTACACACGTGCAAAACCATCGACAAGTGATGCCACTTATCGATTTCACGCAGTTATCGATATATATCGAATCGGTAACCTTCTAGTCTAGTGTGATGATAGTAAAGGGTTTGGCAGTGCGGCAGTGAAAGGGTTAACATCTTCTGTATTGTCACAGTGAAAGGGTTAACACCTTCTGTATTGTCACAGTGAAAGGGTTAACACCTTCTGTATTGTCACAGTAAAAGGGTTAACCCTTTGTTGTGTGGCAGTGAAAGGGTTAACACCTTCTGTATTGTCACAGTGAAAGGGTTAACCGTTTGGCAGTGTGGCAGTGAAAGGGTTAACACCTTCTGTATTGTCACAGTGAAAGGGTTAACCGCTTGGCAGTGAAAGGGTTAACACCTTCTGTATTGTCACAGTGAAAGGGTTAACCGTTTGGCAGTGCGGCAGTGAAAGGGTTAACACCTTCTGTATTGTCACAGTGAAAGGGTTAACCGTTTGGCAGTGCGGCAGTGACAGGGTTAACACCTTCTGTATTGTCACAGTGAAAGGGTTAACCGTTTGGCAGTGCGGCAGTGAAAGGGTTAACACCTTCTGTATTGTTACAGTGAAAGGGTTAACCCTTTGTTGTGTGGCAGTGAAAGGGTTAACACCTTCTGTATTGTCACAGTGAAAGGGTTAACTGTTTGGTAGTGCGGCAGTGAAAGGGTTAACCTTCTGTATTGTCACAGTGAAAGGGTTAACCCTTAGGTAGTGTGGCCACACAACCAAACGGTTAACCCTTTCACTGTGACAATACAGAAGGTGTTAAACCTTTCACTGCCACACCACCAAACGGTTAACCCTTTCACTGTGACAATACAGAAGGTTAACCCTTTCACTGCCACACTACCTAAGGGTTAACCCTTTCACTGTGACAATACAGAAGGTTAACCCTTTCACTGCCGCACTACCAAACAGTTAACCCTTTCACTGTGACAATACAGAAGGTGTTAACCCTTTCACTGCCACACAACAAAGGGTTAACCCTTTTACTGTGACAATACAGAAGGTGTTAACCCTTTCACTGTGACAATACAGAAGGTGTTAACCCTTTCACTGTGACAATACAGAAGGTGTTAACCCTTTCACTGCCGCACTGCCAAACGGTTAACCCTTTCACTGTGACAATACAGAAGGTGTTAACCCTTTCACTGCCGCACTGCCAAACGGTTAACTCTTTCACTGTGACAATACAGAAGGTGTTAACCCTTTCACTGCCGCACTGCCAAACGGTTAACCCTTTCACTGTGACAATACAGAAGGTGTTAACCCTTTCACTGCCACACTGCCAAACGGTTAACCCTTTCACTGTGACAATACAGAAGGTGTTAACCCTTTCACTGCCACACAACAAAGGGTTAACCATTTCACTGTGACAATACAGAAGGTTAACCTTCTGTATTGTCACAGTGAAAGGGTTAACCCTTTGTTTTGTGGCAGTGAAAGGGTTAACCTTCTGTATTGTCACAGTGAAAGGGTTAACCTTCTGTATTGTCACAGTTAAATGGTTAACCGTTTGGTAGTGTGGCAGTGAAAGGGTTAACCTGCTGGTCCCACAGCAGTAACAGAGAGCAGCTGGTCCCACAGCAGTAACAGAGAGCAGCTGGTCCCACAGCAGTAACAGAGAGCAGCTGGTCCCACAGCAGTAACAGAGAGCAGCTGGTCCCACAGCAGTAACAGAGAGCAGCTGGTCCCACAGCAGTAACAGAGAGCAGCTGGTCCCACAGCAGTAACAGAGGATGACAGCTGGTCCCACAGCAGTAACAGAGAGCAGCTGGTCCCACAGCAGTAACAGAGGATGACAGCTGGTCCCACAGCAGTAACAGAGGATGACAGCTGGTCCCACAGCAGTAACAGAGAGCAGCTGGTCCCACAGCAGTAACAGAGGATGACAGCTGGTCCCACAGCAGTAACAGAGGATGACAGCTGGTCCCACAGCAGTAACAGAGAGCAGCTGGTCCCACAGCAGTAACAGAGAGCAGCTGGTCCCACAGCAGTAACAGAGGATGACAGCTGGTCCCACAGCAGTAACAGAGGATGACAGCTGGTCCCACAGCAGTAACAGAGAGCAGCTGGTCCCACAGCAGTAACAGAGGATGACAGCTGGTCCCACAGCAGTAACAGAGGATGACAGCTGGTCCCACAGCAGTAACAGAGAGCAGCTGGTCCCACAGCAGTAACAGAGAGCAGCTGGTCCCACAGCAGTAACAGAGAGCAGCTGGTCCCACAGCAGTAACAGAGGATGACAGCTGGTCCCACAGCAGTAACAGAGGATGACAGCTGGTCCCACAGCAGTAACAGAGGATGACAGCTGGTCCCACAGCAGTAACAGCTGGTCCCACAGCAGTAACAGAGGATGACAGCTGGTCCCACAGCAGTAACAGCTGGTCCCACAGCAGTAACAGAGGATGACAGCTGGTCCCACAGCAGTAACAGAGGATGACAGCTGGTCCCACAGCAGTAACAGAGGATGACAGCTGGTCCCACAGCAGTAACAGAGGAGGCAGAGAGCAGCTGGTCCCACAGCAGTAACAGAGGATGACAGCTGGTCCCACAGCAGTAACAGCTGGTCCCACAGCAGTAACAGAGGAGTTAGAGAGCAGCTGGTCCCACAGCAGTAACAGAGGATGACAGCTGGTCCCACAGCAGTAACAGCTGGTCCCACAGCAGTAACAGAGGATGACAGCTGGTCCCACAGCAGTAACAGCTGGTCCCACAGCAGTAACAGAGGAGGCAGAGAGCAGCTGGTGGACGACGAGTGAAAACCACCTGTGAGACCGAGGCGTCATCACAGCTATTATCCACCGTTGTTGTAATGGAGACAACATGTCCAGCTCTTGGTAAGACGTGTGTGTGTGTGTGTGTGTGTGTGTGTGTGTGTGTGTGTGTGTGTGTGTGTGTGTGTGTGTGTGTGTGTGTGTGTGTGTGTGTGTGTGTGTGTGTGTGTGTGTGTGTGTGTGTGTGTGTGTGTGTGTGTGTGTGTGTGTGTGTGTGTGTGTGTGTGTGTGTGTGTGTGTGTGTGTGTGTGTGTGTGTGTGTGTGTGTGTGTTTTGTGTTATGAAATGCAATCGCTCAGCGTTAATAAAGAACCTATTAGCAGCAGTCAAGTCATCTCTGCTGCCGAGAGAGAGAGAGAGAGAGAGAGAGAGAGAGAGAGAGAGAGAGAGAGAGAGAGAGAGAGGGAGGCAGATAGAGAGAGAGAGAGACAGAGACAGAGACAGAGAGAGAGAGAGAGAGAGAGAGAGAGAGAGAGAGAGAGAGAGAGAGAGAGAGAGAGAGAGAGAGAGAGAGAGAGAGAGAGAGAGAGGGGGGGAGGCAGAGAGAGAGAGAGAGAGAGGAGAGAGAGAGAGAGAGAGATAGATAGAGAGGGAGGCAGAGAGAGAGAGAGGGAGGCAGAGAGAGAGAGAGAGACAGAGAGAGAGAGAGAGGGATGCAGAGAGAGAGAGAGACAGAGAGAGAGATAGAGAGAGAGAGACAGAGAGGGATGCAGAGAGAGAGAGAGAGACAGAGAGAGAGAGAGAGAGGAGAGAGAGAGAGAGAGAGAGGGAGAGAGAGAGATGAAGGACAGAGACAGATAGAGAACACAAAAACAGAAAGATATAACTAATGTATAAAAAGAAAAAATCAAATACGATACGTTAACTTGTTTCGCAATCAACCGCATCTACCTCCACGTCCATCCGCCATCAATACCGGTTGATTGTGAGAACGATTCCCTCGCCGTATCTCCGCGACGGTCGCAGCGCGTTGTGCAAACAACGCGTGCGCAAGACTACACCTCTCCTGCGAGCCCCTTGTCTCTGAGTGCATCTGCCAGCGTGAACCGGCGACCTCCATCTCCCCCAGTTTACACTAGCAGTAAATCAAATCAAATCAAATCAAATCAAATGTATCTGTAAGGCCCGACAACACACGTTAATGTCCCCATGGGCCGGACACGTCTTCTTTAAACAAGTCAAGAAGAAACATCACAATAAATCAAGAACAAAACAAAAACACCATGAGGAAAAAATGTGAATGCAACCCAGACTGAGGCTGAAGGTTTGCTCTGCCTTGGAAGCGAGGCGCGGTGCTGGTGTGGTGCATATATCATGTACTATATATCTCACATCACATTATATATGTGTTGTATACACTATTATATATACTATTATATACTGCAGGTATACTATACTGTAATGTGTACTGTAATGTGTACTATATGTATGTACTATGTATGTATGTAAATGTAAAAAAGAAAAGAAAAAAAAAGAAACGTAAGTCAGGGGTAGTGTGATAGTAAAGGGTTAACCTTCTGTAGTGTGGCAGTGAAAAGGTTAAACAAGTCAAGAACAAACAATAAATCAAGAACAAAACAAAAACACCTTAGTCCAAATTTTTTTTATAAATTAAATGAATGCAACCCTCCCAGACGTACCCCACGCGAAGCTAAGGAAAAACTCACTAAAACCTAACAATAGGAAAAAATGCACCACAGGCAGTGTGGAGGAGAGAAACCTTATAAGGGCCGTTCAAGGGGGGATCTCCCTTCTTAGATGTTGGTGATAGTAGTGTTGCAGTAAAACAGGCGAACAGTTGGTAAGCATGTACATATATACGTGTAATGAAACACAGATAAGTGCATGTGATAGCAACTGAACATTTTGAAAGATTAAAAATGGAGCTGATGGCGGATCTATTTGGTAAACAGCTACCTGTGACCTCACCAGGATAAACAACAAACTCAACACTCCAACAGACACAGGAACATATGCTCACACACACACACACACACGTACGTACACACAGGTACACACACACACACACACACACACACACACACACACACACACACACACACACGTACGTACACACAGGTACACACACACACACACACACACACACACACACACACACACACACACACACGTACGTACACACAGGTACACGTACACACACACACACACACACACGTACGTACACACAGGTACACACACACACACACACACACACACACACACACACGTACGTACACACACACACACACTCACCAGCCAGCAGGTGTACCCTTGCAGCAGACTGTGTCAGTGGAACGGGACACCTAAAGACCCACCCCGTGTACCGGACCCCACCCTGTGTACCGGACCCCACCCTGTGTACCGGACCCCACCCCGGCCCAGCCCATCTACTACGGCACACAAGGAAGTCCTGTTCCAATATGTTTTGCTTCCTGGCAGCAAACCAGGGAGAACCAGGGGGGGGGGGGTTCTGGAGTCAAAGAGACGCTTTCTCAACCAGAGGCCCCTCCCCTTCCTCCTCCTGCCCCCCCGCCCGCCCGTCTGCCAGCCAGCCGTCAAAAAGGAACAGTGGCTGGATTGAAACGAGGGAACTGGGGATGGATGGACACACGGGTACAAGAGAGAGATGCACACACGACCGGACACACACATGCACGCACGCACGCACGCACGCACGCACGCACGCACGCACGCACGCACGCACGCACGCACGCCACACACACACGCACACACACACACGACCAGGGGCGCACGCACACACAAACATAGAGACAACCCCCCCCCCCCCCCCATCCGCCCCCACACACACACACACACACACACATATGCTACCCCCCCCCCCCCCCCCATCCGCCCCCACACACACACACACACACATGCTACCCCCCCCCCCCCCCCCCCACCACACCCCCTGGAAGCTCTCACTTGTTGCTCTCCCCCCCCCGTCGGTTCCCTCCAAAAATAGTCTTGATATTTACACAATGCTGGATATTGTGTGGCAGTGGTGGCACAGACCCAGTGCCCTCGGCCACACAGTGGTGGTGGCACACGACCAGTGACCACAGCGCCAGACAGACCCAGTGCCCTCGCCACACAGTGGTGGTGGCACACGACCAGTGACCACAGCGCCAGACAGACCCAGTGCCCTCGCCACACAGTGGTGGTGGCACACGACCAGTGACCACAGCGCCAGACAGACCCAGTGCCCTCGGCCACACAGCTGCAGACGGTCACCGGCGAGGACAGGCGGTCAAAGCGGTCTCTTCCCTCGGGCCCCCCCCCCCCCTCCTGAGGAGATCGACACCTTCAGCTGTAGTCGCGTGTCTTTCTGTCCAATATCTATCCAATTACTTTAATCGCCTCCGTGACAATCATTCATATTCCACTAGAGGGAGCCGTACGGATTTTATTATTCTGCCAAAATTCAACTCCTCACTAATGGGCACAAATACTTTTTTATATTCTGCGGCACTGGAGCGGAACGAGCTTCCAGTGGCCCTGAAAAACATCGAAGAGGGGGGAGGCATTTAGACGTTACACAAAGAAACGGCTAGAGAGTGAAGTATAGAATAGCCACGACATTCGGTTAACTGTGGAGGAGACATTCGGTTAACTGCAGAGGGGACATTCGGTTAACTGCGGGGGGGACATTCGGTTAACTGCGGAGGAGACATTCTGTTAACTGCGGGGGGGACATTCGGTTAACTGCGGAGGAGACATTCGGTTAACTGCGGAGGGGACATTCGGTTAACTGCGGAGGGGACATTCGGTTAACTGCGGAGGGGACATTCGGTTAACTGCGGGGGGGGACATTCGGTTAACTGCGGAGGAGACATTCGGTTAACAGCGGGGGGGACATTCGGTTAACTGCGGAGGAGACATTCGGTTAACAGCGGGGGGGACATTCGGTTAACTGCGGGGAGGAGACATTCGGTTAACAGCGGGGGGGACATTCGGTTAACTGTGGAGGAGACATTCGGTTAACTGTGGAGGGGACATTCGGTTAACTGTGGAGGGGACATTTGGTTAACTGTGGAGGAGACATTCGGTTAACTGCAGAGGGGACATTCGGTTAACTGTGGAGGAGACATTCGGTTAACTGTGGAGGGGACATTCGGTTAACTGTGGAGGGGACATTTGGTTAACTGCGGAGGGGACATTCGGTTAACTGCGGGGGGGGACATTCGGTTAACTGCAGAGGGGACATTCGGTTAACTGCGGGGGGGACATTCGGTTAACTGTGGAGGAGACATTCGGTTAACTGTGGAGGGGACATTCGGTTAACTGCGGAGGGGACATTCGGTTAACTGTGGAGGAGACATTCGGTTAACTGCGGAGGGGACATTCGGTTAACAGCGGGGGGGACATTCGGTTAACTGCGGAGGGGACATTCGGTTAACTGTGGAGGAGACATTCGGTTAACTGCGGAGGGGACATTCGGTTAACTGCGGAGGGGACATTCGGTTAACTGCGGAGGGGACATTCGGTTAACTGCGGGGGGACATTCGGTTAACTGCGGAGGGGACATTCCTGGCGTATGTCAAATGTACTTGGCAGTGAAGAGATTCTAATTCTAAAGGGGAAACAAACACGTCACAGAGAATTCCTTCCCCTGACGGAGAGAGTTGGAAGACCTGTGATCACAGCTGATGGGACAACCCCAGTATTGTCCTCAGGAGGACGAGACCTCAGGGAGACGGACATCGCCCGCCTCAGTCCGCTGTGACTCTCTGCAGGCAGCTGTGCAAATGACAAATTCCTGGTGGTAAACAATTTTTTATAATCGATCAGTTGGGTCTGTGTTATGTCTCCCCGACGTGGTCTGTTGTTGAAGCCATTTGATGTAAAGCGAAGCCTGTCAACTACATTTACGCTTGCTTTTTGTTTTATAACCGTCGATTAGGGCTGCAACTAATGACTATTTTGGTAGTCGACTAATCTGTCGATTATTTTTTCGATTAGTCGACTAATCGAAAAACAATTATATAAAAAAATAAAAAATATATAATTTTTTTTTTTGCACTACCTATCTTTGTGAAAGTGGCTTCTCAGCTCTGGTCCAGCTGAAGACAGAGCAGAGGAACAGATTGGACATTGAGCACGACCTCAGAGTTGCTTTGAGACTCTTGTCAGGACCAAACAACATCCCCAGTTATCCCATTAGTTCCCCCAAACTTACTGTCGGTCTGTTATGTTAAGCTAAGAAGTCTTCAGCTGGACCAGAGCTGAGAAGCCACTTTCACAAAGATAGGTAGTGCAAAAAATTTAAAATTTAAATTAAAAATTATAAAATTTTTCTTTTTTTTTAATGACTAATCGACGCAACAATTCCTCGACGACGATTTTTTATATTATTATATTATGTCGACTAATCGTTGCAGCCCTACTGTCAGTTATAATGGAATCTTGTGACTTCTCTCCAAGAGATGAACATGTTCTCTAGTTTCTCTCTCCTGAAGACACCAGGCCACAACAACATGTGTTGCTCGACGAGAACTCTGTGATTTGGGTGATTATGTAACGGCCGCTTGTCACATCCCCTCAGACACGTGTTGTACCTCTGAAGCCCTCTGGGGGTCTCACATGGTGCGGTGCGTGAGGCGTGTGTGTGTGTGTGTGTGTGTGTGTGTGTGTGTGTGTGTGTGTGTGTGTGTGTGTGTGTGTGTGTGTGTGTGTGTGTGTGTGTGTGTGTGTGTGTGTGTGTGTGTGTGTGTGTGTGTGTGTGTGTGTGTGTGTGTGTGTGTGTGTGTGTGTGTGTGTGTGTGTGCGTGCGTGCGTGCGCGTGTGTGTGTGTGTGTGTGTGTGTGTGTGTGTGTGTGTGTGTGTGTGTGTGTGTGTGTGTGTGTGTGTTCCCCTCAGGGCGGGACAGGGGCAGCAGCAGAGGGGAACAGAAACAGCCTGTTCCAGAGGTGAGGTCAGCCGCGCTCCTCCATGACACACTTCCTGTCCCGCCATGACACGCTTCCTGTCCCTACTGCCTGGACAGTGGACACACACACACACACACACACGCACATGCACGATCGCACACACACACACAGTCCAACAGCAGCAAGATCACAGCCCCAAGGAATACACACAACACACACACACATATTATGAACACACAACACACACACACGCTCACACAGACACACACACTCCTTGCTGTGGCAGCAGCAGCAGTAGATCCGCTGGTCTCCGTTAACCCTTTCACTGCCGCACTACAGAAGATTAACCCTTTACTATCACACACTACAGACGGGTTAAGGTTTTAACGTTTTGGTAGTGTGGCAGTGAAAGGGTTATAACACACCATGTGTCTCCAATCTCTGACATCATCTCCCGCTCCGTCACGTCTCTCTCTGCTCAACATGGCCGCTGGGATGATGTCATCCACCCGCCTGCTGAGGCGATGTCACGCACACATGTGTTCCCTGTCGTCCGCTCCGTTAGCCCTACTGTACGTAACAACAGCATGGTGTCCGCTCAGCCAGGCCAGACCATAATAAACAATGAAATACTGTGTGGTGCGTTCACGTTGACTTCGGACGGCCCTCCTAGCCAGTGTTGTAGTCGAGTCACCACTACCACACTACAGAAGGTTAACCCTTTCACTACCACACTACAGAAGGTTAACCTTTCACTACCACACTACAGAAGGTTAACCTTTCACTACCACACTACAGAAGGTTAACCTTTCACTACCACACTACAGAAGGTTAACCTTTCACTACCACACTACAGAAGGTTAACCTTTCACTACCACACTACAGAAGGTTAACCTTTCACTACCACACTACAGAAGGTTAACCTTTCACTACCACACTACAGAAGGTTAACCTTTCACTACCACACTACAGAAGGTTAACCTTTCACTACCACACTACAGAAGGTTAACCTTTCACTACCACACTACAGAAGGTTAACCTTTCACTACCACACTACAGAAGGTTAACCTTTCACTACCACACTACAGAAGGTTAACCTTTCACTACCACACTACAGAAGGTTAACCTTTCACTACCACACTACAGAAGGTTAACCTTTCACTACCACACTACAGAAGGTTAACACTTTCACTACCACACTACAGAAGGTTAACCTTTCACTACCACACTACAGACGGTTAACCTTTCACTACCACACTACAGAAGGTTAACCTTTCACTACCACACTACAGAAGGTTAACCTTTCACTACCACACTACAGAAGGTTAACCCTTTACTGCCACACTACAGAAGGTTAACCCTTCACTACCACACTACAGAAGGTTAACCTTTCACTACCACACTACATAAGGTTAACCTTTCACTACCACACTACAGAAGGTTAACCCTTTCACTACCACACTACAGAAGGTTAACCTTTCACTACCACACTACAGAAGGTTAACCCTTTACTGCCACACTACAGAAGGTTAACCCTTCACTACCACACTACAGAAGGTTAACCTTTCACTACCACACTACAGAAGGTTAACCCTTTACTGCCACACTACAGAAGGTTAACCCTTTACTGCCACACTACAGAAGGTTAACCTTTCACTACCACACTACAGAAGGTTAACCTTTCACTACCACACTACAGAAGGTTAACCTTTCACTACCACACTACAGGAGGTTAACCTTTCACTACCACACTACAGGAGGTTAACCTTTCACTACCACACTACAGGAGGTTAACCTTTCACTACCACACTACAGGAGGTGAACCTTTTCACTACCACACTACAGAAGGTTAACCCTTTCACTACCACACTACAGAAGGTTAACCTTTCACTACCACACTACAGAAGGTTAACCCTTTCACTACCACACTACAGAAGGTTAACCCTTTCACTACCACACTACAGGAGGTTAACCTTTCACTACCACACTACAGAAGGGTTAACCCTTTCACTACCACACTACAGAAGGGTTAACCGTTTCACTACCACACTACAGACGGTTAACCCTTTCACTGCCACACTACAGAAGGGTTAACCTTTCACTACCACACTACAGAAGGGTTAACCCTTTCACTACCACACTACAGAAGGGTTAACCCTTTCACTACCACACTACAGAAGGGTTAACCGTTTCACTACCACACTACAAAGGGTTAACACTTTCACGACCACACTACAGAAGGGTTAACCCTTTCACTACAGCACTACAGAAGGTTAACCGTTTCACTACCACACCACAGAAGGGTTAACCCTTTCACTACAGCACTACAGAAGGTTAACCCTTTCACTGCCACGCTACGGAAGGGTTAACCCTTTCACTACCACACTACAGAAGGTTAACCTTTCACTACCACACCACAGAAGGTTAACCCTTTCTCGACAGCACTACAGAAGGTTAATCCTTTGTAGTGTGGTAGTGAAAGGGTTAACCCTGTGTAGTGTGGTAGTGAAAGGGTTAAAGCACCACAGGGCAGGGGGGGCGGGGCTTCTACAACGCAGCGCACTGTGGATGATGTTGGACTTGGTTTAGGTGGCTTGGCGAACAGGGGAACGCGCACCGGGACGCGGGCTCGACCGCGCAGAGGGGGATTCCCGCGGAGGAGCAGTAATGTATATAGCAGCGCACACACATACCTCCGTCTGCACAAGCATCTCTCCAGGAACAAGCCCCGCCGCCACCCGCAGAGCGGAGAGAACATGACACATCGTCCGTCTGCGCGGGAGAAATCCGCCAGCGGCCGAACGGTTATCGGAGGCAGCGGGGGGGAAGGCCAAGGGGGGGTCGACGGGCACAATGTTATCTGGGTTATTAATCGTGTTTTTCTCGTGTCAAAACCCCACGCAGGAACTCTGAACATGGGAACATGATATGGAGGACAGACTGAGGGATCGACATGTGAACTATACAGACACACGTACGCGTGACGTACACACACGTGTACAGTATATACACACACAGACACACACAGGTGCACGCACGTACAGTACATACACGCACGTACAGTACAGTACATACACACACACACGCACGCACGTACAGTACATACACGCACAGACACACCCTCTATATTTGCCAGGTCTTTGTTCATAGCATCCTGGATATTAGTCATCTGTTTTCTCAATGCCCCCTTTGGTATATTCATAGAGAGAGGGGGGGAGAGGGAGGGAGAGAGAGAGAGGGAGAGAGAGAGAGAGAGAGAAGGTTAACCCTTTCACTACCACACTACATACGGTTAACGGTAGGGAGTGAGAGGCAGAGAGGGGGAGGGAGAGGGAGAGAGAGAGAGGGAGAGAGAGAGAGAGAGAGAGAGAGAGAGAGAGAGAGAGAGAGAGAGAGAGAGAGAGAGAGTCCACCCTGGCTTGCCATCACCACCTGTTCATTTAAAATCTACACCTCAGGAAACACAAACACACACACACATGCACCCCCCCCCCCCCCCCCCCCCCGACGCACACACCCACCCACACGCACGCACACACACACACACACACACACACACACACACACACACACACACACACACACACACACACACACACACATGCACCCACACACACACACACACACACACACACACACACACACACACACACACACACTCACACACACACTTCACAGATACGCATGAGACAGGTTTCACACATAATCTTACCACACAATACTATTGTCATTGACCAGGGGGGGGGGGGGGGGTATGACTATTTAAAATGTTTGCCCCCATCCTCAGGTATAAATATATTAACAGTGGGTAGCCAAAATGAATGGAATGGAATAATTACAATATCACAAAAACAATATGACCTTTGTTGCACTCTTTCCTTCATGTGACACAGTCACGCATAAAAGCACCTGTCATGTGATATGGTTTATAATATTATCATCATTTTTATTATAGGATAAACACCTCAAATGTAGCGATTGTGACGCAATATTTATTTTATTATGCAAATTAAAATGGTATAGCGTTATAGAGACGTGGCACAGCCTTAGTGTTGCCCCGTTCATCGAGCTTCATGTTCTGTACGCAACACACACTAGTCAACGCACGGCGCACACCACTGCTAACACTATACCACCGACAATATGACGTTCACAATATGTTCACTAGTGTAACCTTCACTAACCCTATCGGTCAAATCTGAAAAAAAACACAACTTTAGGCAACGGGCGGCGACGTCTCTCACATTGAAACTAGTAGTAAACGCACAACAGCGACGCAGGATGCAGCCAACTTGTAACGACCACACCAATCAATCTACGATGAATTGAAAATGGGGGACCCTGATGTAAACAAGACGAAAGTCTTTCTCTGGTCTGCATCCCCTTAACAATTGTGTGTATTGAGCCGTACTGTACTGTACCCATTCTAAGTTTTCAATCAATCAATCAATCAATCAATGTGTGTGAGATTATTATGCTAAATATTTCAGCGTTGTTTTTTCTTTTCTGTGAAGTGCCCCCCTTTAAGGTAACTTAAGTGAGTTCTGCGACTAGCAGCCATCACTGACACGACCACTACACACGTCCACTTAAACTGATTAAAGCGTCATTAAACACTCACATAATTAATCACCAAGTCAAAGTGTGTATATTGTCTAACTTCTAATCTCACCCCTCCTTGGCCTTGGCCCTGTCCTGTCGCGTAGACAGACCGTTACCATGGCATGGCCTGGCATGGCGGGCGGCACTATTAATCAACTATGACCCTTCTTGGGTTGGGGCTTGGGCAGGAGGGAGGCAGCCATGCATCAACTCACAGCCCCACTTACTACGTCATACTAGACTAGTTAGTTAGTACACCACCACCGCTAGCACCCTAGTTCAAGTTCGAGTTTATTTTTATATAACATATATATAATGTACTTTACAGTGAAATGCTTATTGGTTCTGTATGATTGAGCCCCCGAGATTGTGCTTCATAAAGTAAAAAGAATAAAGGCCAAGCACTATACAAAATATACAAAACTAAAGTAAAACCCGAGTACAGAGTTAAGTACAAAAAATGCAAATAATAATAAAGTACAAATGCAAGCTTTTTAAAATGCAAGAATGAGGTATGGGGATGTCGTGCAAATATTCTTGTAATACATATTTAAAAATATATGGTGTAGTGTTGAAAGGGTTAATGTGTCTAAAGTGAATGTTAAAGGTGTGTGTGTGTGTGTCGAATATAGATGGATGATTGATTGATTGAAAACTTTATTAACAGATTGCAGAATGGGCACAGTACAGTACAGCTCAATACACACAATTGTTAAGGGGATGCAGACCAGAGAAAGACTTTCGTCTTGTTTACATCAGGGTCCCCCATTTTCAATTCATCATAACATACATGACATACAGATAGACAGTACTGCTACATCTATACATTTATGACATACCAGATCTACAAATATACAGTACTGTTTGTGATACGAAAGGAGTCTGAAAAGACATTTGAGGGGGAAGCAACTGTACATTATTGGAATAACCTTATGAGGTTATTATAATATAATGCAGGCAGCAGCGTGATAATAAAGTAGCCTCTTCTGAAAGCTTTTAACAAAGAAAGTATAGTATAGTGAGTCACTATTAGTGACCAAAAGGCATGAATGATGATCTAAGTTCTGAGCGTCTGTAGAAAGAAAGGCGCACAGAGAGCAAGTTCACGGCCAGCGTGCGCGGCAACGGGTGCGCGCGTCGCAAACCCACACTGTCAAAACGACGCGCACGTCACATTCCATCTCCAAAAGGTTGATGTAGACGTTTTTTTTGTTTTTGTCTTTTTAAGTTAAACGGTTGATAAAGGACCAATACAACTTTTTTTTTTCTTTTTTTTTAACACACAAAGTTTAAAACACATTCATTCCCAGCCCTTACCTTATTCATGTTTGCTATAATCCAACACTCCTGCCGCTGTTTGGTTCAAAAGTGGTCTCTCATGATTCCCGGACAGCCCATAATAACCATAACATAGTTGTTATATTATAGCGACTGTGACTGTGAGTGAGATATATTGTTTTCTTGTTTAGCCCCGTCCCTCCTCCGGCTCCGGGGCTGCAGCGGGGCGGAGTTAGAGTCTGGAGAGAGTCACTCAGGATTGGCTCCATTGGTGAGAATTAAAGTATAATTATGTCATTTCTGGGGGCAAGGCGAGTAACTCCACCCCTCAGTGGCACGTTAACCCTTTCACTGCCGCATTTACCAAACGGTTAACCCTTTCACTCCCACACTACAGAAGGTTAACCCTTTCACTTCTACCACACTACAGAAGGTTAACCCTTTCACTACCACACTACAGAAGGTTAACCCTTTCACTACCACACTACAGAAGGTTAACCTTTCACTGCGACACACAACAGCAGGTTAACCCTTTCACTACCACACTACAGAAGGTTAACCCTTTCACTACCACACTACAGAAGGTTAACCCTTTCACTACCACACTACAGAAGGTTAACCCTTTCACTACCACACTACAGAAGGTTAACCCTTTCACTACCGCACTACAGACGGTTAACCCTTTCACTACCACACTACAGAAGATTAACCTTTCAGTACCACACTACAGAAGGTTAACCCTTTCACTACCACACTACAGAAGGTTAACCTTTCAGTACCACACTACAGAAGGTTAACCATTTCACTACCACACTACAGAAGGTTAACCCTTTCACTACCACACTACAGAAGATTAACCTTTCACTACCGCACTACAGAAGGTTAACCTTTCAGTACCACACTACAGAAGGTTAACCATTTCACTACCACACTACAGAAGGTTAACCCTTTCACTACCACACTATAGACGGTTAACCCTTTCACTACCACACTATGTATGAATGAATGAATGAATGAAAACTTTATTTAACAGATTGCAGAATGGGTACAATACAGTACGGCTCAATACATACAATTGTTAAGGGGATGCAGACCTGAGAAAGACGTTTGTCTTGTTTCCATCAGGGTCCCCCATTTTCATTTCATATAGACATTTATGACATACACAACATACATGACATTTATGGCATAGGGACATATAGGTATTTGGTACTGATACATTTGTGACATAAGCGGTATTCAAATATACAGTACTGTTACCCCTAGATCCTGACAGAGTATATACATATGATGGGGAGGGGACTGTACATTTGGAGGGGGTGGGTGGGTGGGAGGGAAATATACATACGGCGGGGAGGGAATATATACATGCGGTGGGGAGGAGACTGTCTATTAGGAGGTGGTGGGGGTTTTGGGCATTTACGGTGGCCAGTTTCGAATTGCAGCCTCCCGTAGGTGCTCTTTAAGAGCGGTTTTGAATGTGGGCAGGGATCCACATTCCTTTACAGCTTTGGGTAGGGCGTTCCACATTGATGTGGCATAATTGCGAAACGTGTTTAGTCCCTTGTTTGAGCCGAATCTGGGTTTAACATGATTTGTTGAGCTTCCTCTGGTGTAGTGGTTGTGGTATTCACTGACCTTTGGGAAGTATTTTGACATGTACATGGGCTACAGAAGGTTAACCTTTCACTGCCAACTACAGAAGGTTAACCTTTCACTACCACACTACAGAAGGTTAACCCTTTCACTACCACACTACAGAAGGTTAACCTTTCACTACCACACTACAGAAGGTTACCCTTTCACTTCCACACTACAGAAGGTTACCCTTTCACTACCACACTACAGAAGGTTAACCCTTTCACTACCACACTACAGGGTAAAGGGTTAACCTTCTGTAGTGTGATAGTAAAGGGTTAACCTTCTGTAGTGTGGCAGTGAAAGGGTTAACAAGCATGCTACAGCCCCGGTCTGTGGTTTGGTGGTTTGGGGGGTTTCGGTGCGATCTCGGTGTCAGATTAGTAGCAGGCTACCAAACAGATGAGGTCACCGGGTTGGCATTTAAACCACCAGCCGCCCCCCCCCCCCCCCCTGGTGGATTTGATACGGTCAGTGATGTCACCATGTCAAAGAGGAGCTTATAGTTATCATCATCATCATCATCATCATCATTATCATCTCTCTCAATTTCAAGTTTTGTCACTCATATATAATGTACACAGACTACAGTGGAACGCTTGGTTCTGTACGAGATTGTGCTTCATACAGGAAAAAAGTTAAAAAGAATAAAGACCAAAACACTATACAAAATATACAATAATATACAGCTAAAGTATGAACTAAAGTACAAAATAAAGTACAAACGCAAACAATAAAGTACAAAATGCTAACTTTTTTAAAATGCAAAAATGAGGTGAGGGATGTAGTGCAAATCTTTTAGTAATAAATAGATACAATATGGTGTGGTGTTAAAAAAAAGTGTTCATCATCATCATCTCTCTCTCTCTCTCTCTCTCCATCTTCTTTCTCCCCCTTTTCTCTCTGTCCAACACACGTGCACGCGCGCACGCACACACATATGGTACACGCACAAACAATCTTTCACTTTACATAGTTGTATATCGAGAGAGCAAAAACCGCACCCCCTCCGTCATCATCCATAACTGCGGTGGCCCCCCACACCACAACCCCCCCCCCCCCCCCCCCCCTCTATACCACAGCCCCCCCCCCCCCCCCCCCCCCCCTCCACACCCACAGCCACCGCTGGCGAGGAGCAACAGACCAGCCCACGGTGGGTAAACAGCACCACCCAGCGGTGGAACGTGAGAAACGCAACAACATCAGAGTCACTGCCTGCTCAGAGACTTGCTATATAATAGATGAATGAATGAATGAATGAATGAATGAATGAATGAATGAATGCATGAATGAAAACTTTATTTAACAGATTGCAGAATGGGTACAATACAGTACGGCTCAATACACACAATTGTTAATAAGGGGATGCAGACCAGAGAAAGCCTTTCGTCTTGTTTACATCAGGGTCCCCCATTTTCAATTCATAGTGAATAGGAACATGTTTGGTTCCCAGGACACAGGACAGCTTTACGACATGCACCTTTTTATTTATTTATTTTTTTACGACTTTTGGATCATTCTATATTATAGGCCCCACCGGGCCCATATGGGCTCAGGCCCCGGGGCAGCTGGCCTGTAACCCCCCCCCCCCCCCCCCCCCCCCAACACTCCCCAGTGACAGTTTTACATAGAGTATAAAGGGTAGGGGTCTCAAACTTGCGGCACGCTGGATGATATATATTTTTTTTTGTGCAGTCATGCCATCACAAACACTGACATTTAAAGGGTACAAATAAAACAATTCCTGCACCAGAATGCAGGAAATTAAGTCTTTGTAACAAAACATGTCCTGGTGGGGGACCCCCAGACCCCCCCGCTTAAAAAGTGGCCTGACTGGGGCTATATTTTGCACTATATTTCCTGGCCTGAATGATTTCCCCAGTCCGGCCCTGGTTAAAAGCCTCCAATGCTTATTAGTGTGTGTGTGTTTGAACGTTTGCATGTTTCAACCATACATTTCCATAAAAATTAAAAAAAAATACTTGAAACCCTTTTTGTGTGGAATATTTGATGCAGCCCAGCCTCACCCAGACTCTACCTCCAGCGGCCCCCAGGTAAATTGAGTTTGAGACCCCTGATCTAGGGGGTTCACTCCTGTTATGGTCGATGATGTAAATCTGTACAGGCTGAATGAAACATCGTTCTATATGGGAGTGTCTTGTTTTCAGTGTTACATTATAATTCACACACCAAAATAATGGACCATGAATCCTCTATTGCTTTCAAGACAATACGGCACTTCACGCCAGTACTAGTGTACTACTGTACACACACTCATTCATAACAGCTGTACCATACTTCCAGTGGATGAAGAGGTACACAGTTCCTTTACTTAAATAAAATAGCACTCTGGTAAAAGCGAAAGTACTCCATTCAAAATTCTACTTAAAGGTGCCACTTCACCAACAAACAAAAAAAACGTCTAAAAAAGAGAGTATATACATTTGACGAAGAAACTGTACATTGGAGGAGGTTGGTGGGTGGGGTGGGGGGGAAACTGTACATTGGAGGTGGTGGGGTAGGGGGTGGGGGGGCGGGGTTGGGTAGGCGGGTGGGGGGGGGAGGGGGGTAACTGTACATTGGATTATCGACGAAACCTTACTTGGTGCCAAGAAGAGGGTCTCGTGTACTACTGGGTTTAATAGGACATTTACTGTACATTGGAGGGGGTTGGGTTAGGACATTTACAGGGGCCAGTTTCGAATTGCAGTCTCCCGTAGGTGCTCTTTGAGAGTGGTTTTGAAAGTGGGTAGTGATTCACATTCCTTTACAGCTTTGGGTAGGGCGTTCCACATTGATGTGGCATAATTGCGGAACGTGTTTAGTCCCTTGTTTGAGCCGAATCTGGGTTGAACATGATTTGGTGAGCTCCCTCTGGTGTTGTGATTGTGGTATTCACTGACCTTTGGGAAGTATTTTGACATGTACATGGGTACC
This sequence comes from Notolepis coatsorum, assembly GCF_963971535.1. Taxonomy (NCBI): domain Eukaryota; kingdom Metazoa; phylum Chordata; class Actinopteri; order Aulopiformes; family Paralepididae; genus Notolepis; species Notolepis coatsorum. Next base: position 9,997 of record NW_028173888.1, on the reverse strand, counting down.
TTGGTCGCGTAGTGTATCTTGTAGACCAGGCCCATTGCAAGTTGCTGTACTCTGTCGTCTACTCTAAGCCATCCTAGGTTGTCAAAGTGAGCAGGGATGAGGTGGGTTCTAGGGGTAAGGTCAAGCAGTAGTCTGACCAGTTTGTTTTGTGATGTTTGTAATCTTGTTTTTAGTGCCTTTGAGGTGCTTTGGTACCATGAGGTGCACGCATAGTCGTAGTACCCTTGAATGAGTGCTCCTGCCAGAGTCTTCAGGGTATTCTTGTTTACCAGAGAGGAGATCCGGTACAAGAATCGAGTTCATTGGTTGACTTTTTTTTATTACATTGGATGCCATTTTGTCACAGGAAATATTTGCCTCTATGGAACCCAGGTATGTAATAAGGTAACAGTCCCTATAAGACATGGTGTTGATAAGGTAACAGTCCCTATAAGACATGGTATTGATAAGACAACAGTCCCTATAAGACATGGTATTGATAAAACAGCAGTCCCTATAAGACATGGTATTGATAAGGTAACAGTCCCTATAAGACATGGTATTGATAAGACAGCAGTCCCTATAAGACATGGTATTGATAAGGTAACAGTCCCTATAAGACGTGGTATTGATAAGGTAACAGTCCCTATAAGACATGGTATTGATAAGGTAACAGTCCCTATAAGACATGGTATTGATAAGGTAACAGTCTCTATAAGACATGGTATTGATAAAACAGCAGTCCCTATAAGACATGGTATTGATAAGGTAACAGTCCCTATAAGACATGGTATTGATAAGACAGCAGTCCCTATAAGACATGGTATTGATAAGGTAACAGTCCCTATAAGACATGGTATTGATAAGGTAACAGTCTCTATAAGACATGGTATTGATAAAACAGCAGTCCCTATAAGACATGGTATTGATAAGGTAACAGTCCCTATAATACATGGTATTGATAAGGTAACAGTCCCTATAAGACATGGTATTGATAAGGTAACAGTCCCTATAATACATGGTATTGATAAGACAACAGTCCCTATAAGACATGGTATTGATAAGGTAACAGTCCCTATAATACATGATATTGATAAGGTAACAGTCCCTATAAGACATGGTATTGATAAGTTAACAGTCCCTATAAGACATGGTATTGATAAGACAACAGTCCCTATAAGACATGGTATTGATAAGTTAACAGTCCCTATCAGACATGGTATTGATAAGTTAACAGTCCCTATAAGACATGGTATTGATAAGGTAACAGTCCCTATAAGACATGGTATTGATAAGGTAACAGTCCCTATAAGACATGGCATTGATAAGGTAACAGCCCCTATAAGACATGGTATTGATAAGGTAACAGTCCCTATAAGACATGGTATTGATAAGGTAACAGTCCCTATAAGACATGGTATTGATAAGGTAACAGCCCCTATAAGACATGGTATTGATAAGACAACAGTCTCTATAAGACATGGTATTGATAAGGTAACAGTCTCTATAAGACATGGTATTGCTATTTTTTCATCTACATAATTTCATGGAGCTGTAATTAAGGATTCAACCACTTGGTGGCCATATTCAAACACATAAACTATATGAATGTGTGCAAAACTGTTTAGTGAGTTATTGGATGTGTGTGGGATAAATAGAGATAAATAAAAAATATAAAATAAATCAGCATTGTTTTTTGTGTGTAAAAGTAGAGAAGCGTTTTATATTGAATGTACTTAAAGGACAACTTTGAGGGAAATTAGCTTATTTGCCATCTACCCTGGAGTTAGACAAGCAGATACGTACATAGCCTTTTCTTCTCTGTGCATGCATTAGGTTTAGGAAACAGCCGCACCGTTAGCCTATCTTAGCGTCATTCACTGTAAGTAGGTGTGCCAGTGTAGCCTAGTTCCCAACAGTCACGAAGTACACTCCAAATACAGGTAACAGTACTGTATATTTGAATACCGTCACAAATGTATCAGTACTAAATACCTATATGTCCCTATGCCATAATTGTCATGTATGTTGTGTATGTCATAAATGTCTATATGAATTGAAAATGGGGGACCCTGATGGAAACAAGACAAACGTCTTTCTCAGGTCTGCATCCCCTTAACAATTGTGTGTATTGAGCCGTACTGTATTGTACCCTTTCTGCAATCTGTTAAATAAAGTTTTCATTCATTCATTCATTCATTCATTCATTCATTCATTCATTCATTCATTCATTCATTCATTCATTCATTTCATTCATTCATACAACTCTAAAACGTTCATGTAAAACATGTTGTGACCTGTGTATTTACCACGTGGAGAAATACTAAAAAATTATTAGACATTTTTTGTTTTCTAAGGAGATATATAGGCCTACTCTGATTATTTCTTTGCCGAACCACTGCTGCCTGGGCACAGTGATTTCATCACCTCAAAAGCCCTGTTGTTTTTTGAAAAAGAGGGCTTTTTGTTTTGGAGTTGTATGTGGAGTCGTGGGATCATCCCTATGTTCCCCGGGTCCTATGTTCCCCGCTTGATTGATTAATAGATTGAACATTTTATAAATTTTTATTATTTTTATTAATTATTAATGTCCGCCTTGTTTTGAACTGGTTAAGCTTAGGCCCTCTTTCGAACTGGTTAAGGTTAGAGTTTGGAATCAGGGCTGGTGGTCTAAAACTTTCAATCAATCAATCAATCAATCAAAGCGGGGAACATAGAACCCGGGGAACATAGGACCCGGGGAACATAGACATGCTCCCTATTTCGTGACTGTTGGGAACTAGGCTGCACTGGCACACCTACTTACAGTGAATGGCGCTAAGCTAGGTGCGGCTGTTCCCTAAGCCTAATGCACGCACAGAGAATAAAAAGGGTAGATCATATGGCAAATAAGCGAATGTCCCAAAAAGTTGGCGTGTTTCTAAAGTAAATGTACATGATGTTTGTGTATTCCAGTACTTGGGAGCATTCAGATCCTTGAACCATTGACCTCTAAAGGTTAGAGTGGTATGTGGTCCAGTTATCCTGCTCTGATTAAAGATTATGTTAAATGATGTGGTGGTCCAGTTATGCTGCTCTGGTTACATCCTCTTGAAGTTGGCAGGCTTCAAAATTTGAAAGAACATAATCTTCATACATCTTCTGCCGTGTTTTCTATCCAAAATCTTTTTCTTCAAAGTAACTAGTAACTGATGGGTTCAGATAAATGTAGTGGAGTAAAAAAGTACAATATTTCCTTTGAAATGTCGTGGAGTAAAAGAGTTCAAACAGCAATAAGGGAGGATTCTGTTGACCACACTCGGATAAGAACTGTTATCAAACGATCACTAGGTTGCCGCAGATTTTCCGCAATATTTAACATTTCTTATTATATCTCGAGAGTAATCAATAGTCCTCAAAGAAATAAGATGTTGTTCCTATAAGGGGCGAGAGCTAAAACAACGACATCCAATCAAACTAACGATTTGTGAAATGATTGGAACGAGTGAGTCGTCTATCAAACTCTCTAGTGGTGACACTTGCGCTTGTAAAAGGCATTTTTATATAGCGCTTTTATCCAAAGTGCTTAACAATGTGCTTGTTATGAGCACAACAGTTGCACACGTACACAAAGGCCTGTTGCTAACACATAGCTGCCTGCTAGCTACCTGCTGCTGACACATAGCTGCCTGCTAGCTACCTAGCTACCTGCTGCTAACACATAGCTGCCTGTTAGCTACCTAGCTACCTGCTGCTGACACATAGCTGCCTGTTAGCTACCTAGCTACCTGCTGCTGACTAGCTACCTGTTGCTGACTCATAGCTGCCTGCTAGCTACCTGTTGCTGACACATAGCTGCCTGCTAGCTACCTGCTGCTGACACATAGCTGCCTGCTAGCTACCTAGCTACATGTTGCTAACACATAGCTGCCTGTTAGCTACCTAGCTACCTGCTGCTGACACATAGCTGCCTGCTAGCTACCTAGCTACCTGCTGCTAACACATAGCTGCCTGCTAGCTACCTGCTGCTAACACATAGCTGCCTGTTAGCTACCTGTTGCTAACACATAGCTGCCTGTTAGCTACCTGCTGCTAACACATAGCTGCCTGTTAGCTACCTATCTACCTGCTGCTGACACATAGCTGCCTGCTAGCTACCTAGCTACCTGCTGCTAACACATAGCTGCCTGCTAGCTACCTGCTGCTAACACATAGCTGCCTGTTAGCTACCTAGCTACCTTCTGCTGACACATAGCTGCCTGTTAGCTACCTGCTGCTGACACATAGCTGCCTGCTAGCTACCTAGCTACCTGCTGCTAACACATAGCCGCCTGCTAGCTACCTGCTGCTAACACATAGCTGCCTGCTAGCTACCTGCTGCTGACACATAGCTGCCTGTTAGCTACCTAGCTACCTGCTGCTAACACATAGCTGCCTGCTAGCTACCTGCTGCTGACACATAGCTGCCTGCTAGCTACCTAGCTACCTGCTGCTAACACATAGCTGCCTGCTAGCTACCTGCTGCTAACACATAGCTGCCTGCTAGCTACCTGTTGCTGACACATAGCTGCCTGCTAGCTACCTGTTGCTGACACATAGCTGCCTGCTAGCTACCTAGGGGGGCGTGGCCTTGGAGGCATCCTGATGCATTCTGATTGAGAAGGGTTCGCCGAATTCGGTTTAAGGACTTAAAAATATTTCTTCTGTATAAACATGTGTGTTTGGTAAATTATTTGTAACAATAATGTAACAATGCTTCTTGGCAATACATTTTATACCGTTGGAAAGCCTGTTTATTTACCTTTTAAATGGTGCCCCATTTGTAAGGAACATGCATTTGTGGGATGAGCAGCACAGCTGAGTTATGTGTTACTGATAGACTTCAATCATCCAATCCACCAAACAAGAGTCAATAGAAGCAGCAGAATAAGCTGTTTGTATAAGATTTGGCAAATTCTTCATGGGCGCAAAACACATAACTCAGCTGTGCTGCTCGTCCCACAGATGCATGTTCCTTACAAATGGGGCACCGTTTAAAAGGGAAATAAACAGGCTTTCCAACGGTATAAAATGTATTGCCAAGAAGCATTGTTGAGAAATAATCTGCCAATAATCTGCCAAATACAAATTTCAGAACTTTTTGTTCGTTGTTTATTTCTTCTATAAGTTCTGCCCAAAATCAATGGCCGCCTACTGCTGCTCCTTTGATCCGTCACCTGTGTGTTATTCTGTAAGAGAGATGACTAGTATACTAGTATTATAGCCTATATGGCATTTCTTTTTTTAGCCTGGATGGTCCGATCTCACACCTATACCTTGTTTCATGGTGTGTATTTTTCTATTTATTATTTTTTAATCATACTTGTTGTTTTTGAATTTGATTGCTTTCTTTACCATGTTTTTACTGTGTTACTGTTTTTTACTAACTTACTATAGTATACAGTAGGTGTGTGTGTGTGCGTGTGCGTGTGTGTGTGTGTATGCGTGTGTACGTGCGTGTGTGCATGCGTGCGTGCGTAGTGTGTGCGGTTCCACAGGCTTGCAATGTCTTCTTAGCTGTCTCTAATCTGCGACATGTCAGTCCAGATAATCCACTGTCCCAGACGCTCAAACGCTGGACAATTATTCCTGTCTGCCACCACAAGCCTTTAGTCTCTCCCATATGTGTGAAATTGATGTGCAGGTATGTGGCCAGTGCTGCAGACCCTCTCCCCACCCCAGTACAGCCCCCCTCCCCGCAGCCCCCCCTCCCTACCCGCCCCAGTGCAGCCCCCCCCCCCCCAGCCCCCCCCCCACCACCCCAGTGCAGCCCCCCCCCCCACCCCACCCCAGTGCAGGCCCCCTCCCCCCGTGATGGTGAGTCATACGGCATTCCCCCCAAATCAACACATGGCCCAAATCAGCCGTGGCCCCCACAACTATGGTATTTCCTGCTAATATAAAAAAAACAATGGCTGTACTGAGGGACTTATTTGTCTGTATAACTTTTCTCTCTTTATTTTTTCATTTTTTGGGGGTTCTTTGGCGGAGGAGTGGGGGGGGTGGTAGAGAGTTGGAAGAAAGAGAGATGGATGACTTGTGGGAGGGAGGAGGGAGGGAGGGAGGGATGGAGGGGAGGGAGGGAGGGAGGGAGGGAGGGAGAGGAAGGTGGAAAGGGGGAAGTGGGGGGGTGGATGTGAATTGTGGGCGAGAGATATGAGGAAATAGAGAGTGAGGGAAAAAAGAAAAGGGAAAAAAAGAGAAGGGGAGAGGAGTGAGGAGAGAAGAGAAGGGGGAGATGAGGAGAGGGGAGAGGAGAGAGGAGAGAGGAGAGAGGAGAGAGGAGAGAGGAGAGGGGAGGGGAGGAGAGGAGAGAGGAGAGAGGAGAGGAGAGAGATGAGAGGAGAGGAGGAGATGGGAGGGGAGGAGAGAGGAGAGAGGAGAGAGGAGAGAGGAGAGAGGAGAGGGGAGGGGAGGAGAGGAGAGGAGATGAGAGGAGAGAGGAGAGAGGAGAGAGGAGAGGAGAGAAGATGAGAGGAGAGGAGGAGATGGGAGGAGAGGAGAGGGGAGGAGGAGGGGGAGGAGAGAAGAGAAGAGGGGAGATGGGGAGAGGAGAGGAGGGGAGGGAGAGAAGATGAGAGGAGAGAGGCAAAGGAGAGGAGAGAGGAGAGAGGAGAGAAGATGAGAGGAGAGAGGAGAAGAGAGAAGATGAGAGGAGAGGAGGAGAGGGATGGGAGGGGGAGGAGAGAAGAGAAGAGGGGAGATGAGGAGAGGTGAGGGGGAGAGGAGAGGAGAGAGAAGAGAGGCAGAGGAGAGGAGAGAGGAGAGGAGAGAAGATGAGAGGAGAGAGAAGAGAGGCAGAGGAGAGGAGAGGAGAGAGGAGAGGAGAGAAGATGAGAGGAGAGAGAAGAGAGGCAGAGGAGAGGAGAGGGGAGAGGAGAGGAGAGAGAAGAGAGGCAGAGGAGAGGAGAGGAGAGAGGAGAGGAGAGAAGATGAGAGGAGAGGAGATGAGAGGAGATGAGAGAGGAAACGAGAGGAGAAGAGTGAGGAGAGGAGATGAGAGGGGAGAGGAGAGGGGAGGAGGGAGAGGCAGATGAGAGAGGAGAGGAGAGGAGAGGAGAGGAGAGGAGAGGAGAGGAGAGGAGAGGAGAGGAGAGGAGAGGAGAGGAGAGGAGAGGAGAGGAGAGGAGAGGAGAGGAGGAGAGGAGTGAGGAGAGGAGTTGAGAGGGGAGAGGGGAGGAGAGGCAGATGAGAGAGGAGAGAAGAGAGAGGAGAGGGTAGGGGAGAGGAGAGGAGAGGAGTGAGGAGAGGAGAGGAGAGGAGAAAGGAGGAGAGGAGAGGAGAGGAGAGGAGAGGAGAGGAGAGGAGAGGAGAGGAGAGGAGAGGAGAGGAGAGGAGAGGAGAGGAGAGAGGAGAGGAGGGGGGCAGAAGGGTAGGAAGGCCACAGGAGGGGAACCACTGCAGACAGGAAGCTGCTCTTTGGGTTTGGAATGAGGAGGGGGGGGGGGGGGGGGCTCTTGGTTGGAAAGAGAAGGAGAGGGAAGGTGGGGTGAGAGGGAAGAGAATGTATGTTTTCAGCACAGGGATGTGTTTGTGTGTCTGTGTGTGTCAACTCATGCTTGACCACACCTCTATTTTGGACAGGAATGTGTCACCCATACTGGCGTGTGTGTGTGTGTGTGTGTGTGTGTGTGTGTGTGTGTGTGTGTGTGTGTGTGTGTGTGTGTGTGTGTGTGTGTGTGTGTGTGTGTGTGTGTGTGTGTGTGTGTGTGTGTGTGTGTGTGTGTGTGTGTGTGTGTGTGTGTGTGTGTGTGTGTGTGTGTGTGTGTGTGTGTGTGTGTGTGTCAGTGTTTTGTCAACTAAAATGATGACGAAAGATGTACGTCAACAAAGTTTTTTTTCATGACGACAACGAGACGTGACGTCACGTTATTGAAGACCATGTGACGCTAACAAGACTAAATAGTTTATTAAATATCGTTGACCACAACTGAGGACCCAAAAATGTCATTTACAAAAACCAGGACGAAATTTCTCTTCATGTATGTTGATATTGTTGACTAAAACAAGACGAGACAAAATAATTATAACTTTTCTTAATGCCATCGTCCCGACAGAGCAGTGTGACAGGGAGCTCTGTTATTAGCATTAGCTGAAGAGCTATTTGAAAAGCTAGTTTTAGCTTAACGTTACCTTGGCTAAGTACAGCAAGCAAAGTACAGCAAGTTGGCAAAGGAGTATTCCAAGGTAAATCACTTTTTCACCAGTAACGTTACATTGTTTGTATTTCCATCTAGCTTGTGTTAACTAGTGGATAACCTAGCTCACGCTAATGTGGCTAACTGATCGACCTCTCGCACACAATTAATGACATGTTGCGGACAGCCATACCGGTGACGATGTTTAGCTTTTAGTGCCAAATGATAAGAGTCTGAGGCGGAGTCTCAAAAGAGAATGTTGAATATTTATTGTGCATTAAAAATCACAACAGAGCCTCTACTAGCTAACCCAAACGGAGCTTTCTGGAAGCAAGTGCAACAATGTATAATGTCCGTGTGGAACCAATGTGCCAACAACCTTTCCGTGGGTGAACTCATTGAGCACAGTTGTCATTTAATGATACTAATACTAATCTATACAATCACCTGTTGTTGAATAAATACCATTACTTTCTAGTTATTACTAAAAAACAGTATATATAAAACAGTGGCTGTAAAAAAGAAAAGAAAAAAAAGTTTTATAATTTATATAATATACTTTTTTTTAGTACATTAACTAAAAAATAGACAAAAATGTCATCCGTTTTCATCGACTAAATCTAGACTAAAACAAAAAAGACAAAATTGAGACAAAAACTGACTAAGACTAAAATGCTCAGACATTTAGTTGACTAAAACTGACTAAACGAAAAATAAATGAAGATGACTAAATATGATGAAAACGAAAAAGGAGCACTTGACACATGACTAAGACTAAAACTAAAATGAAAATAGCTGCCAAAACACTGGTGTGTGTGTGTGTGTGTGTGTGTGTGTGTGTGTGTGTGTGTGTGTGTGTGTGTGTGTCTGTGTGTGTGTGTGTGTGTGTGCCGCGCGCGCGTGTGTGTGTGTGTGTGTGTGCAGTGCGTGGGGGGGGGATTTTCAGAGTTTGATTGGGCCACAGAGGGATATAGATTTTGTCACACTCCCAAATGTGCACGTGGGCGGACAAACATAGTCATTCACAGTTCCATGGAAGATGGACAGACCTAGAGAGAGAGAGAGAGAGAGAGAGAGAGAGAGAGAGAGAGAGAGAGAGAGAGAGAGAGAGAGAGAGAGAGAGAGGGGAAGAGGGAAGAGAAGGTGAACAGACAGAGAGAGAGAGAGAGAGAGAGGAGAGAGAGAGAGAGAGAGAGAGAGAGAGAGAGAGAGAGAGAGAAAGAGAGAGAGAGAGAGAGAGAGAGAGAGAGAGAGAGAGAGAGAGAGGAGAGAGAGAGAGAGAGAGAGAGGAGAGAGAGAGAGAGAGAGAGAGAGGGGAAGAGGGAAGAGAAGGTGAACAGACAGAGAGAGAGAGAGAGAGAGAGAGAGAGAGAGAGAGAGAGAGAGAGAGAGAAGAGAGAGAGAGAGAGAGAGAGACTAAACCAAATTACAAGAAAACAAAAAGAAAACTATCTGACACATTGGAAAGAATCAACCCAAAACCAGAGCAAATTGAAATGCTATTTGGCCCTAAACAGAGAGTACACAGTGGCAGAATACCTGAGCACTGTGACTGACCCAAAACTAAGGAGATCCTTGACTAGGTACAGACTCAGCGAGCACAGCCTAGCCATCGAGAAAGGCCGCCATAGGCAGACCTGGCTCCCAAGAGAAGACAGACTGTGCACCCACTGCACACAAGATGAGGTGGAAACCGAGCTCAACTTCTTAACAACCTGCCCACTATATCAAGACATCAGAGACATATACTTCAACCTGCCCACTATACCAAGACATCAGAGACATATACTTCAACCTGCCCACTATACCAAGACATCAGAGACTTATACTTCAACCTGCCCACTATACCAAGACATCAGAGA